>NW_027505091.1:0-265497 GCF_021521415.1 Bidens hawaiensis | reverse complement strand
TTACCCTTTTGGGTAAATGGGGCGTTTATCCGCTGAACAATAGACTATCGATCCTCACTCAACCACATACTACAATTGACATTGACTTTTGTGTTCAACACACACAGACTTTGACCTCCATTGTTGACGTTCTATCAGTAGATGCTCTCGACCATTTTCCTATTTGAGTTTTGAAGCTACCAGGGTTATGACTTGATGGTCTGAAGAAACACTAACCGGACCCCGGGCAGATTACGGGTAACCTGGGAGTTAGATAGATGTTTCCCACGAGGGGTTAGACCCGGAGAAGATGGTTCTTCTGATAACCTGCAAAACAGACACCGTGAGCTTGTCACTGAGAAGGGGGGGGGGTTCCTCCTTGTGACCACCCTCCGGCGTGAGAATCAGACTAGATTGCTCTTTAAATATAAATGTATATTAAGAGATTGCTAGAGCAGATATCAGGTATAATATGATAAGATATGTTGAGATGAGATGGTCATACCATTTGTGGTATTTATAGCCGAAGGTAGGTTTCCAAGGAGGTGTGGCCAGCTGCAATAGTATTCCTGTTCAACCAACAGTGGCCTACGCACGTGCCCTGCTGGTAGTTGGTGGGTAGGCAGCGGCTGATAGTGACCAGGCCTGCTGTGTACTATTCCTTTTCCACCAACTGCCGGCTATGCACGTGGTATGACAGGAGTTGGTGAGTAGGCAGCGGCTAATAGTGACATACAGTACAGGAGCATGCTGCTCGCCATACTGTTGTCAATAAGCTGTCGTATCTTTAGTCAGATCTTTTGCCCATACCTCGTCAGGTACGGTACAGAAGATCTTCCCGTATCGTACGGACTGGCTTATGGGCGGGAGTATTCCCCCTCCCGCCTTTGTGCGGGATTGTCCCCGGCTTTGCTCATTCCTTCAGGTGACACTGAGTGATTTGAGAGCTAAGTGCCTTGTGCGTGTAGCCTTGCTGCGCGGGTGGCCTTCCCTGATGGCTTGTATCCGAAGCTGCGGGAACAGGCGGAGTCCTTCACCATTGGGAGGCATTTCCTGCTGGAACAGCTTGCGTACTGCGCCTAAGGACGTCACGTCTCTGAGCATGGTGGGTCCTGCGGGTCCAGTTGGTTTCTGCGCAGACGTCCCTCTTCAATGTGAGTATTGCGGGTCCAACTGGGCTCTGCTGGGACCTACCTCTTCAAGTCCCCCCAGTCCAATGTTCTTCTCATGAGTGTTTAATAAAGTGAGGTGAACTTTTGGACTTAAGCAAAGGGTTTTGAAAAGGGTTTTTTAAGGTTTTCCATGGGGATTCTTCCCGCGGAAGTCCTTGTCACTTGCAGAAATTCCCGACTTTCCTGCTTGATCTTTGGGTATGATGCGGGTAGGTCTGTAACCTCCTCGCAAGTCAGGAGCGTTGAGTTCCACTTGTGTGGATTCTCCATGAGGTTTTGGTAGTTTTGAACATAGTGATCAATTATGTTAAAACCACCAATTCCATCATGGAGCTTCAAACAATGTAGTTCTCGACGTTCCCGCTATGCGGGGATATTATTTCCGTTTTCGCAAGCATTGCCCAGAAGATCCTTCTTGGTTTCAATTCCCAGTGGAGCGCTAGGTATGTGAAGGGTTTTGCCTTGACACTGTACCCGCGCTCGTCTTACGGTTACTTTACTTCCAAGGTATTCCTGGCGTCAATTCCCTGCGGGTGCTAAGCATGTGAAGGGTTTTGCCTTAACACTGTACCCGCACTCGTCTTATAGTTACTTTGGTTGCCGAGGTATTCTTGGCTTCAATTCCCTGCGGGTGCTAGGTATGTGAAGGGTTTTGCCTTAACACTGTACCCGCATCCGTCTTACGGTTACTTGTTTGCCAAGCTATTCTTGGCTTCAATTCCCTGCGGGTGCTAGGTATGTGAAGGGTTTTGCCTTAACACTGTACCCGCATCCGTCTTACGGTTACTTGGTTGCCAAGGTAAGGGGTATTTTCCCGCTTACTTTTGAATCTTTTTGAATTTTGAGATTCGAAGAGTTGGTGAAAGGATAAGAACAGTCCAAACGTCTGAAACGTCGTGCGACGGTTTCTTCTGACTGTGTCAGGACGTGCAGGAAGTTATGGTGACGTGACAGTACATGGTCATTCCAGACGCTTTTTTCGGGCGCGTGGCCGCGAAATTAATGGTATGCGTCCTGTCAACAGCTGTTGCCAGCTTGCTTTTTGCCACGTGTCATAGTTTCATTGCACCTTCGATTTCTCTCTCTTCCGCATTAAATTCATCGCATTAATTGCGATTAGTATATAAAGGGGGAGAGGGTTCTTTGTAATCCACACTTTCACTCTTCTCTTCATCTTTAGAACGATTTCCGGCGAATACTCATCTTTCAGTCGAGCATTCTCTTGAAATCGTTTTCTTCTTTCTTTTGCAAGATGTCGTCTCGTGATCTTGAGTCTACAGCTGATGACAAGAGTACTGCTGGCGAGTGCCAGTGTGCTCTGCCCGGTGATCTGTATCAGTACATCGTCAGGAAGTTCATGCTCGAGTCTCTCGAGCCTGAGTTTCCTGAACCCCACCAGACGGTGTATGATGCCCCCAGAGGCAAGATCGGGGTTTATGCTGCATTCTTTGTTTATGGGAATCTTAGGTTCCCATTGACAAAGTTTGTTTTCCGTGTCCTGGAGAGGCACGGTGTGCACCTGACAGAGGTGCACCCGATGGCGATTGCCAAGATTCGGCACTTCGAGTGGGTGTGCCGGATTCTGGGCATTGAGCCCTATGTTGACCGCCTGATGACCTTCTACACTTGGAGGTGCATCCAGGGGTGGTACACGTTGATAACCCGGATTAAGGGTTTGAAGATTTGCGCAACCGAGCGCAGTCTTCGCTCGTGGAAGCGAGAGTTCTTCTACATCTCCGCTCGCGCCATCCCCCTTGCCATGAAATTTAAGAACGGGCAAGCACTTCCCAGCCTTCACGCCTCCAACTACGAGGAGGCGGAATGGTTTTCGAAGATATCCCGAGTCCAATCTCCGGTTTACCGGTTTGCGGAGTCCGGGATGATGATGCTGGGGATGAGCCGGGTGTGGAAGGATGCGGATGCGCATAAGATCCCAATCGTCCTCGAATACGGTTCGAACTCTGTTCCTTACGGTATGCTTTGTTTCTTTTTGTTGATTTAGAATCTCTTCTAACTTTTTTCCTGTTTATTTCAGAGGGGAACGACTTGCAGTCGCTCCTGAACCCGCGGGAGGCTGACGGTCCCGCTCGGATGGGTACTCGCGCTCTAGACGAGAACGAGTTGCCCATCCTAGAACAAACGGCGGATCGGTTCGTGGAGGTCTATCCGCTAGGCCACGAGAGGCGCTATTCGACCCTCGACCCCTTAATGTTGAAACCTCTGCTGGAATTCCTTTAATCGTATGTTCTGATGAGGAATCCGCAGATGGTCCTCCGTTGGTGCGGAAGAAGAAGGCTGCCGGCGGGAAGGGGAAGGAGAAGGTGGCCTCCACTGCCGATCCGGCGCCTCGGTCTGATTCGGAGACCGAGAGCGAAGAGGTGGCGGGGAATCCCGGTGGTGATAAGACCACCGCTCCGGAGGCTGCGACTGTCACCTCCGGAGAGCCCAAGAAGACGACGGTGAGCGGCGCAAAGAGGCCGGCTCCATCAGGTTCGTCCCCGCCTCTCCGTACCTTTAGGCTCAAGAAAACCCGTAAGTACAAACTTCCTTTATCTTTTAACTTCATAGTTTTCCATCATTAATACTTATCTTCTTTACGCAGGCGTGGATGTTGACGCATTCCAGGGTGGAGCGCAGAGGAGTACCTCTCCGCCAATGACGGTAGGCTTGGTCAGCCTACCTGAGGCGACGACCCAGGCGCCTGCGCCTGCTTCCGCTGGTTCAGTTGCTCACTCCTTTGAGCCGACTGTTCCAGCTGTGATGACGTCACCGCCGGCTGTGAGTGCTGTTTTTACCGCATCTTTCACCGAGCCGGCGATTACTTTTGCTGCGGATTCCGCGGCGGCGACCGCGGCGGCTTCTACCATGCCTCCGTCATCGGCAACGACGGCCGATCCGTCAGGTATGCATGGGGCTTTTCGCCAACCCCTGCCTCCTTCCCATCTGCCTGACCTCTTGGATGGATTTCCCTTGGGTTCAGGTGATGGGTTCGGCGGCTATCGGCCTGTTATTGACCCTACAGGTGCGTAGGGTTCTTGTTGGCCTATTTTATATTTTTCAATCATCTTTTCCTAACTGCTTTATGTTTTTTGCAGTGTCGGATTCCAATGAAGTGTATGTTCCACGATGGAACATTCGCCGAGGAACAACCCTTCGCACCCCTGTGGAGTGCGTGGAGTGGGCTCGTCACGCTGCTCCTAGTGGTGCGTTGGGGGAAGCCATGGCTAGCTACCAGGAGGGTAGGCTAACCAATGAGCTTCGAGTTCTCCTGGGCCGGATGCAGCCGCGCATCGAGCTGCTTTGTCGTGAAAACGACAGGTTAAAAGCAGCTCGTCTTCAAGAAGTAGCTCGGGCGCTGGCTGTCCGGGAGGAGAACGTAAAGCTTACCGCAGCTGCTGCGGAAAAGGAGAAGGCCTTCAAGGCCCTTGAGGTTGAAGTTCAGGCCCGGCTCGAGGCCCGTTCCAAGGCTGCCCAAGCTGTTAATGAACAGCTTCGGCTGGCTAAGGAAACTGCAAGGAACGCAACCGAGAGGGCCACCAAGTCTGAAGCTGTTGCTGAGCCACTACGCGTGGAGAATGAAGAGCTTAAAGCCAAATTAGAGGCTCTCCAGCAGGCTCATGATGCCTTGGCGATGGAAGACGCCAAAAAGCTCCAAGAGATCTTGGACCAGAGGGGGGTGCTTGACCACACTGAGCGGAAGCTAAAGGGCGTCGAAGAGGCTGCGGCTAAAGAAGTGTTGCTTGCCAACCTTAACAAGAGTGAAGCCGAACGCGCCCGTAACGAAGCTCAAGCTGCCCTCCAAGAAGCTCTGGTTGCCAAGGAATGGCTTCTTCGAGAAGCGTTGTCTCAGGTATGCTTTTTATTTCTTTACGCTTTTCTTTGTAAATAGAAAAGGTTCTGATACTTGTGTATTTTCTTGTAGGTTGTGCATCGGGTCTTCTCAGAGACGTCTTATGATGATGCTATGAGCGCAGCCCTCAACGCTTCTCATGAGGATGGGGAAAAGGCCGGCTTCCTGCTTGGTATAGGGTTCGTTGAGAAAGGCATCCCGCCTTCCAACTTCCCTTTGTATAATGTTGATACTGAAGCTGTTTACGACCAAGCAGTGAATCAGTACGCCGCCTTCCCGCATCCAGTGGTGGAGAAGGTGAATCAAGTTGCTGCTGCTGATGATGGGTTAGTTATCCTTAAAGCTTTCCTTGAACTGCCATGATCTACTGATGGTGCTGGTCCAAGTGGAAGCGGCCCTGAAGCTTGATCCTGAAGATCCCTTCCCACTGCTAGGATAGATTTATCTTGTATAGATTTATTTTCTTGTAGGCGGGTAGTTACCCGGCCATTCTTGTAATGAATCATTGTGAAATATAAATCTTTTTGCGGGTAAGACCGCTACTTTCATTGTATTCCTTGCTTTGTAAACGTTATATGACTTGCATACTTTAGTTTAAATTAGCAATTTTCCAAGTGTTTAGAATAAGTTAACCTTTGAACGTGGTAGATAATAGGTTGAAGTTTTGCTTCCTCTTTCGTGATTGTGCGGGTAGGACCGTCACTTGCACTTAGTAGGATGGCTAAACTTTACCTACATCTGACCTACGTGGAGGTTTTCCTCATCTTTTTTTGAAATTTCTAAGTGTTTAGGATAAGTTAACCTTTGAACGTGGCAGATAATAGGTGTGAAGTTTTGCTCCCTTTCGTGATTGTGCGGGTAGGACCGTCACTTGCACTTAGGATGGCTAAACTTTAACCTACATCTGACCTGCGTGTAGGTTTTCCTCATCCTTTTGTTATAAATTCTGTGTTTTGAATAACCGTTCGACGCGCGGTTGTTAATAGGTTAGTGTTCAGTTTCCTCTCATGATTCATGCGGATAGACCGGCACTTTCATTTAATGGGATAACTGAACTTTTCCCCTTCAACTGACCTGCGTGAAGGTTTGCCGTTTTTTGGGTTTATGCGGGTTTTGCCGCCTTCCCGACGCAACGACTTTCCACGTATTTATGCGGTGAAAACCGGCATATCCGTGTTGAATAAATTAACTGTTCGACGCGCGGTTGTTAATGGGTTAGTGTTCAGTTTCCTCTATCATGATTCATGCGGATAGACCGGCACTTTCATTTAGTGGGATGACTGAACTTTTCCCCTTCAACTGACCTGCGTGAAGGTTTGCCGTTTTTTGGGTTTATGCGGGTTTTGCCGCCTTCCCCACGCAATGACTTTCCACGTATTTATGCGGTGAAAACCGGCATATCCGTGTTGAATAAATTAACCGTTCGACGCGCGGTTGTTAATGGGTTAGTGTTCAGTTTCCTCTCATGATTCATGCGGATAGACCGGCACTTTCATTTAGTAGGATCTGAACTTTTCCCCTTCAACTGACCTGCGTGAAGGTTTGTCGTTTTTTTGGGTTTATGCGGGTTTTGCCGCCTTCCCCATGCAACGACTCACACTTATGTATGCGGTGAAAACCGGCATCAGTGTTGATAGTTCATAAAGTATAAATGTAAAATCATCAGCGTCGATGTTCTAAGGAGAATCATTTCCATTAGAAGTGGCTCTTGGCCTTTTCTTTACAAATTTGGAATTGATCTACATGCAAACTGTGTAATTGAGCTCTCTTCCATGTTGTTAGGATGGGAGTGCCATCGAGCCGATACGCACCTGGTTCGGGATCTCCTTCTTTACGCAGCATGTAGTCTCCACATTGAAGCTGGAATTTTATTCGTGTTTTCCCCAGCTGGGGTTCTACACGCATCAGCCTGCTCAGTGTTCATTGCGCCACGAGGTGTGCGAGCGTCCCATCTCTGACAAATGCTTCGACCATGTCCTTTACGTCTATGCATTCTTCGGTGTTGTGGCCTTTTGTCATGTGAAAGTCACAGTATTTGCTCCGATCAGCATTGTGACGATGTCGGATTATTTGAGGCTTTGGCCATGGGAGCTCCTCAGTAGCGAATATCTCGGTGACGCTTTTGGTGAGCGGCGTCCATCTGGAGTTCTTGTTTGACTGTACGTTATCCCTTCCGCCTAACCGATGTTGCAAGCCGGATGAGGTGTCAAAGTTTACCCTTGACTGCCAAATGCCTAGCTTCCGCTTTTTGTTTAATCGGGCGGTAAGAACGTTGTCTTCTCTTGTTTTCTGGGTGTAGAGGTTTGTGCTCTGTGGGAGATCTCTACCCAGTTGCTTCTCCGTTTCCGCAAAGCGTTTAGCTGCTGTCATGATGGCATCCCATGTGGATGGCATGCCATCTTTACCCGTTAAGGTGCGGATGAGCTCTGGGTCGTTCGCGCCCTGGATAAAGGCAGCGCGAACAAGATCTTCGCTAATGTTACCCAGACTTAGCTTCTTCGAATTGAAGCGAGTGATGAAGTCTAGCAAAGATTCATCTTCCTCCCGAATGCATTTGAGGATTGTCCATTGCTCCTCGGTATACTTTCTTTGCTGGCTGAAGTGTTGGCTAAACTTCTGTTGGAAGTCTGCCCAGTCGTAGATGTGGTTGACCGGTAGACGATCGAACCATGCTCTAGCAGCCCCGACAAGCGTCATTTGGAACATGTAACACCACGTAGGTTCCGTCCAACTACTGACGGTTGCCCCCGCTATGAATCTGTTCAAATGATCATCTGGGTCAGATATACCATCATATGTGCCTATGCCAGACATTTGTTTAGCACTTTTTGGGGCAATTGCTTCCGCAATGTCCCTTGCAAATTTGGACGTTCCCGCATTTGCAACGTTTGGTCTGAATGTTTTGGAGAAGTCACGTGGACTTCCACCTGTGTTTTTTGGTTTGAAGGCTTCTCCAAAATGCCTTCTCGGTTGGGAGTCCGTTTCCTTACGCTTCCCTTTTGCCCTATGGCGAGGGTTCGCGTCGGAGTCGGATTCCTCCGAGTCATCGTCCAAGTATTCTTCGAATTCGTCAGCCTGTTGGACGGAACGCAAACGTTCGTCCAACTCAGCTTGGAATTCCCTCTGACGTGCCTCCGCCCATGCCTTAACTTCATCGAGTGTTTGGCGGGGGAGTCTTGTTCGTTTCTCTAACTGGGTATCGGTGAATCCCAGTGAGCGATTATTTACTGCACTTGCCCCAGCTTGGGTAACTGGGGTAGTGTTCGTAAAATTTACTTCACTTGCCCCGGCTTGGGTAACCGGGGTAGTGTTTGTAAAGACTGTGTAGCCGGTATTCCCCTCAGTAGCTGGGGTTGTGGTTACCGGAATTTCTTTAACCATTTTTCCTGAAGTTTGAAAAAACTGGAGAAAAATGAAGTTCTAGCTTTATGCACGGATGGCGCCAATGAAGAAACACTAACCGGACCCCGGGCAGATTACGGGTAACCTGGGGGTCAGATAGATGTTTCCCACGAGGGGTTAGACCCGGAGAAGATGGTTCTTCTGATAACCTGCAAAACAGACACCGTGAGCTTGTCACTGAGAAGGGGGGGGGGGTTCCTCCTTGTGACCACCCTCCGGCGTGAGAATCAGACTAGATTGCTCTTTAAATATAAATGTATATTAAGAGATTGCTAGAGCAGATATCAGGTATAATATGATAAGATATGTTGAGATGAGATGGTCATACCATTTGTGGTATTTATAGCCGAAGGTAGGTTTCCAAGGAGGTGTGGCCGGCTGCAATAGTATTCCTGTTCAACCAACAGTGGCCTACGCACGTGCCCTGCTGGTAGTTGGTGGGTAGGCAGCGGCTGATAGTGACCAGGCCTGCTGTGTACTATTCCTTTTCCACCAACTGCCGGCTATGCAAGTGGTATGACAGGAGTTGGTGAGTAGGCAGCGGCTAATAGTGACATACAGTACAGGAGCATGCTGCTCGCCATACTGTTGTCAATAAGCTGTCGTATCTTTAGTCAGATCTTTTGCCCATACCTCGTCAGGTACGGTACAGAAGATCTTCCTGTATCGTACGGACTGGCTTATGGGCGGGAGTATTCCCTCTCCCGCCTTTGTGCGGGATTGTCCCCGGCTTTGCTCATTCCTTCAGGTGACACTGAGTGATTTGAGAGCTAAGTGCCTTGTGCGTGTAGCCTTGCTGCGCGGGTGGCCTTCCCTGATGGCTTGTATCCGAAGCTGCGGGAACAGGCGGAGTCCTTCACCATTGGGAGGCATTTCCTGCGGGAACAGCTTGCGTACTGCGCGTAAGGACGTCACGTCTCTGAGCATGGTGGGTCCTGCGGGTCCAGTTGGTTTCTGCGCAGACGTCCCTCTTCAAGGTGAGTCTTGCGGGTCCAACTGGGCTCTGCTGGGACCTACCTCTTCATGGTCCAAGTATTACTTTTTCCTTTTGTGATAGACCGTAAACCCATCTACGCCATCAACTGCCAAGTAATGTTATAGTCTTGTCAATAAACGGGTCTTGGGTCTCATCAAGCCAATATAGATTTCAAACCTGGTTATAACATCTCATTTATTTGTGAAACAATTTATTATCAAACCATAAGTATATTTTTAACTTTCATACAATAAAAAAAATAAAAATTCAAAAAATAAATAAATATTAGAAACAAATAATATAAAACAACCCCCGTAATATGCGGGAAAAAAACTAGTTAAATATATATAAACGGAACCTTTAAAATCTCTCTGATTGCTCTCTACGTTCTCTCAAGCCACCAGATTGCTTTATTTGTAAATGTAGGTTTCTCATGCATTTGACCCAAATTCACGGGTATGGATTTTTCCAAACCCAGATAAACTTTAAACGAGTTATAATGTCTCATGAAATTATAAATTAATCTCACAAAATGTTTGATATTTAAAAAAAAGATTTTATTTATAATAAAAAAACAATTTTATAGTAAAAAAATAAACGAGTCATGGGTCTCACAAAACCCATACAGCTTTCAAACCAGGTCATAACATCTCATTTATTTGTGAAACTCTTTAATAATTAAATCTTAAGTATATTATTAACTTACTTACAATAAATAAAATTAAAATATAAAAACATATAAAAATATTATAAACTATAGAGGTAGGGTACCAAAAAGATCCAAATACCCTTAAGTATTACTCGTGGGTCAACCAGAAATCCCTCATAAGGCACCCGCAGGACATATGGACCACCCGCAAAATTATTGGCGGAAGAAACACTCTCGCAAGACATGCGGAAGCATCATGGCACCCTCAGAAGTTATCCGCAAGATGGAATAACTTGTCCGCATAAATGACCGTGAGGTAATGCGTCCCGGGACAGCTGTCATTAACTAATAACATTCTAGAAGATCTACCAAGATGCTTTCTTGAGCAATACGTGACCTCTCGGCCAATTAGCAAATAACACCTGACAAGGTCGTTATAACCGTGCACATGGCCAAGGTTATATACCACCCTATCAGATGAAGACACGTGTCCAGGTTGTTATACATGCACATGCAACGTATAAATTGAACCTATCATATAAGAACACATGCCCAGGTGGTTATAAGAGTATCTTCTAAAGAGACAGCTGGCCCAATCACCTTCCCACACCCTTCAGCTATAAATACCTTCTCAATCATCATGAGGTATTCATATTCACCCCACTGTACTCTCACTATTTACTTAAGTACTTTATCGTCATCGGAGTTGTACTTATTCTCACGCCGGAGGGTGGTTACGGGAAGACCCCCCTCTTGTCCTTCCCGTAACGAGCTCACGATGTCTGTTTTGCAGGTTCACGTCACTGGACTTTGGGAATTGAGTTCATATCGTATTGGCAGTTAACCGTATCCTACCCTGTGGACTCATTGGATCTAGGACCCATTAAGGGGAGTAGATCCGTGTTTCTTCATAAACGAATAATGCAAAATCTAGTTATTTGATATATGATTCATGATCGTGAGTGTTAGAAACATATTTTATTGATTAAAAATAAATAAGTTAATAAAACGTGATGTACCTTTAACAAGGTGTTGGTGTAATTTCAATTTGGAGGTCCGGTGTTAGGGTAAAGTAGAGATGTATATATGGTTTGAGAAGACAGTTTCGCTACAGTGACGAATGGTGTGAACAAACAACGATTAAGAGGATGATTGTCGGGTTCATTGAGCGTGTTCATGGTTCATGGGTCAGAAGAAACCGGCTGCAGGCAAACATGGGTTGTTAAACAATGCATGGAGCTGTTTTGTTTTTATTGTATTTAACTAAGTTTATATACTTTCAGTCTTTCACCTATCCACTAGTCATGCTAAGGTTAGTTGGTTAGTGGTCCTTCTTTTCTTTACTCTTTGTGGTTTGTTTCAATATATTCTACATGTAGTTGGCTATATATTCCAAGTGTTAATAAGAAAAGATGGAACCTTTTGCGAGCAATTTTCTTGAGTAGCTGTGTGTGGACGTACGTGTGGTGTAATATGGACAAGGCCGGCTCAACGAACGTGGGGGTCTAAATCGAAACAAGATTTTGGGGTCTTTTCATAACAATTGTTAAGAAAAAAAATCGATTGTTATAAGTTTTGAAATCATAACTTATACTTTAGTAACAACCAAGCCTGCCACCAGACCAATACATTAATTTTGAGTTTACTATACTCATTACAATATATGTATATATAATGTTTTTTTTTGGATTTGAAGGCCTTAACTGAGTGTGGGTCAAAAACTCTAACTTGTTTTCATTGTCCCACGAGCCACCTCTGAATATGATATAATGCAACCTTCTTTCTTGTTTAACTAAGGTACATGCTTTTATTTTTACTTTCAGTACCTATGCACTATATATGCACAAATTTTAGGAAATAAGTCATGGTAAGGTTAGTTGGTTAGTGGGCCATTCTTTTCATTATTTTTTTATGGTTGGTTTCGTTATGGCTATTTATTCCAAGTGTTAACAAGAAAACATGTACCATTTTCCTTGCAACAACATGGATTATGCAACTATCTTTCTTGTGCTACCTTTCCTTTTAGCTTTCATCTATGTATACACCACCTCCAGTCGTCGTAACCCGCAGCTTCCACCGGGTCCTTACCCTTACCCGATCATAGGAAACCTCTTAAAACTTGGCAACAACCCACACCTCTCTCTAGCTGAACTCTCTAAACGTTACGGTCCTTTAATGTCACTTAAGCTCGGAAGTAAAACAACAATAGTCATTTCATCACCCGAGATGGCAAAAGAATTCTTTCATAAACATGACCAAGCATTCTCTAGCCGGTCCATCCCTGAGATAGCACGTGTGAAGAATCACCTAACACGCTCTATAGTTTTCCTACCGGTTGGAGATCATTGGAGAAAACTACGAAGAATTACTCAGGAATGCTTGTTCTCTGTCCAACGACTAGATGCTAGCGAACAATTACGCATGCAAAAGGTATGTTTTGATGTTTGGATGTCTATATTAACATTTGAATACCTCACAACCTTGTTCTCATAAGTTGCATCAAATGTTTAAATATCAAGTAAATAAGATGATATAAGAAATATAAACATAACAAACCTTACTTCTTTGAGATTTCAAGAGAATTTGCAGCTCATAAACTATGCATAATTAGATCCATCTATTTGTTTATTTATTACATTATGTTTTTTTAATTATTTTTCAAGTTTTTCTGTTTTGTATTTTTATTCTGTTTAATTTAATTTGATGATGTATTTATATATTTTTCAGGTACTAAATGTTGTATTGTTGAAATATTTTATTTTTTTATTGCTCTTTTATATTTTACTATTATTTATTTATTTATTATTAGGACTACTACTATTACCTATTTATTTATTTATTTATTGTATTTATTTGTCTTTTCTCATAAGTATGTTTTCTTTTTATGTTGGTTTATACATATGGTATTGGAGCTTGAGAGTCTCTTTAAAAGCAACTTATTCATCCTTAGCGATATAGATATGGTTTTGAAATTTTTTATTTGGTATGGTGGTTGTTATACAGTTTACTATAATTTTCGAAAATCCATGGGTCACCTGACTCGTTTGCTTTAAGGTGGGTCCGTGCTTGGAATCCGATAGCATATATTTTAGTTTTAATATCCTTTTGTTGGTTATATACACAACTTATTTGAATATTTTGATAGTTATTAATAATTTATATTTCTCATTAGCTGATTAGCTAGTTAGTTAGATTAATTATAGTCCTTTTATTATTTTCTTCAAAAAATTATGATTTTCAATTATTTAATACAATATACTATTCACTATTTTTTTTCCAAGTCTTTTGAATTGTTTTAGTTATGATATTTGATTATCCCTTAATATTGATACTAATTTAATTATCTAGTTCCCTTTTGACATATGACTTTATATACTTGTAGGTAGAGCAACTTGTTGACTATGTTAGTCAATGTTCTATGAAGGAAAAACCTATAAAAATAGGTGAAGTTATATTTATCACAATTCTAAACATCTTATCAAACATGTTATTCTCTACGGATTTCTCACAATATGATTCAAAGTCATCACATGAAATCAGAGAGGTCATTTCGGGTTTGATGGAAGGTGGCGGGAAGCCTAATGTAGCAGACTTTTTTCCGATACTCGCATCCCTCGACCCACAAGGGTTAGTATCAGACGCAGATCATTATTATGACAAGTTATTTGCTTTTTTCGATAGCATCATTGATAAAAGATTGCAAAGAAGAGCGAATTCGCCATTGAATGACAATGATATTTCAACAAAAAATGATGTTTTGGACTTGTTGCTTGATATCAACTTCAAAGATGGGACCGAATTGAGCGTATTTGACATGAAACATTTGTTCTTGGTAAGAAGATACTTAACAAGCTAGTGTGGTAAAAGTTTTTGTGAGATAAAATGAATAGATTGGGTTATATTAGTTGTGAAAACCACAAAATTAGTTATTCTTTATTCATCTGTATATTATTTTAATTATAACATTATCTACGTTAATGTAGAACTTGTTTCTCGGTGGAACTGATACACTATCGGCCACATTGGAATGGGCGATGACTGAACTCATTCGTAGCCCAAATAAAATGGAGGCAACTCGGCTGGAGCTTAAGAAACACATGCATAATAATGAAAAAACTTTAAACGAACGTGATATCAATCAACTACCTTACTTACAAGCTGTTATTAAAGAAACTTTTCGGCTACATCCTCCCGTCCCTTTTCTTATACCTCACCTAGCCATACATGACGTAGAAGTGCAAGGCTTCGTAATCCCTAAAAATGCACAAATCTTCTGTAATAATTGGGCGATTGGACGAGACCCAAAAGTTTGGTCCAACCCAAATGAGTTCATGCCGGAGAGATTTTTGGAAGCTAAAATTGACTATAGAGGTCAAGATTTGGAACTTATACCATTCGGTGCAGGAAGGAGGATATGTCCAGGATTGACTCTTGCTCATAGAGAGTTACACACGGTATTGGGTTCTTTGATTCACAACTTTGATTGGAAGCTCGAAGGAAACATGAGAGCACAAGACTTGGATATGGAAGAAAAGTTTGGTCTCTCACTGCCAAGAAATGTACCACTAACGGTCATTCCAGTTAAACTATGACCGTCTTTAAATCATTATACTTGCCTCGTCTATTTGTTAAATTTGGAAAAGGTATGTTTTGTAATCTATTTGAATTTAAACTTATGCATGTTTTTTATTTATTGTTTCAGAAATAAAATGCTATTAACATTACTGGATTGTGTTTGTTTAAGACATGCTCATCTTGTAGTAATTAGTAGATTCCACAAAAGCTGTATTCTTAAAGTAATGTTTATCCCTCACACAACTGTTTATTACCGAATATCACATTTCAACACGATTAGATCCTACAAACTTAATAATTCTAACACTCGTGTATAGAGGAACCTAACTGTTATTCTGTCAAATAGGATGAAGGATCACAATGACACCATTTTTGGTAGTAAGGATGCATAGACAAGTTGGCATGTAGCATTGCAAGATCACCAAAAGTGCAATATTTTCTTCATTAATTTGTAGTAAATTTAGTTATTGTTATCATAAGTTCAGGGTGCCATTGCAAAAGAAAGTAAACACCATTTGTGAGTATTTTGGGTCTAAAATGATTCATCTCTATTCTGTAGAGGTTCTTCATATTGCAATAATTTCACTGTATGCATTTTGTTGAGTGGTGTGCCGAAAAACATTTTTAATTGTGTCATAGTTTTTTGATCTCAGTATGTCCATTGAAAGGGATTTTTGTATCGAGCCAGTTCAACTGTATGTAGAAGCTTTTCAACTTGATTTTGTTCCTATGACTTTGTAAATGTAATTTTAATTTCATCAACTTAATTCTTTTAATTTGTTTACGACGACGTCAAATGTGTCGTCAAATGTTTCACGAAGAAGCTATTTTCCGGACATGTTTAGCCGGTTATTATGTATTAGCTTAGCATGGTTCATTATCACAAGTTTTTGGCTGGTATGTTGGTTTGTTGCTTTTCTTCTCAACCCAAATGAATTTTTTTTCCTTGACTTCTTCTACCCCAATTCATTTATTTTACTCGCCACTATCTGCACTGCTTGTATTTGTTTGTGTTATTTATAGATACACTGCAAGCGGTTTGAACACGCTATATATGGTTCTTCTTCCGTATTGCCTATCCTAGAGGTGCGAAAAAACCTGGAACCAGGTTTGTTTATACCCGAACACATATCGGACTACCCGTAGGGTACGAATAGGTATGCATATAAGTACCAAAACCCGTACCTAGAACCAGACCAAATTTGTACCCGGTAATATCCGAAAACCGGAACCGGTTCCATACTCGGAATCGGGGTTTTCCAATACCTGAAACCGGGTTTTTCAAATACCCGATCAATACCTGAAGTTACCCTAAAAATATATGAAAAATACCCCAAAATGTGTGGCCCTTTAAAAAACCCAATATATACATGAAAAAGCCCGAAAAAACCCGAAAATAGGGTTTCTTCAACACCCGAAAAAAGAATATTCAAATACTCGGTTTTAGAATACTGGTACTGACCCGAACACTGTGCATAGGGTATGGTTTTTAGAGACTGAAGAAACACGAATCTAATTCTAGCTAGGTTTAGGTCTATATTTCCACCGTGTATGGGTTAACATATAAATCATGTTAACGGATCTAATACCCGGACTTGAACCCGACCCTGGAAATGCCAATACCTGATTTTCTAATATCCGGTCATACCCGATCCCGATTCCATACCCGGAACCAGGTTAGAAAAATCTGATTTGTTCACCTCTAGCCTATCCTATCTGCAAGATAATTCTGTAATTCTTGATTCTATTATTAAGTACTTGTGTGTAGTTATGTTATCTCTATACTAATAATTCGATTAGTTTTGTAATTTTGTTTAGGTTCTAGATTGGATGTTTATGTTCTAGATTGGATGCAATTATGATTTAATAATCTGTTGGTGGTTGATCCGGATGATGCTGTACTTTCTCTTAGAAAGATGTTATCATATATTGTTATCATGTGAGAACAAATTAATTTGTGTTGATGTTGTTAAGGATGTGTACAAATTCTGGGTTAAATAAACTATGCCTCTTTATAATATCTTAAATGAATTCCAAAAAGAGCGTAGGCATATAGCTGCCGTGGAAAGATATGAACAAGAAGACAAACATGCTGAATATATCCATTTTATTTAAGTTAGGGTTGGACAGATCTCCTAAACACTACGACTGAGGAGGGCAGCACCTCAACCGATGTGCTAACGCGCAATGGCTTTCCTTTCTCTTCTCTGGTAGGGACTCGCTTCTCCAATTCAAGTTCAGCTTAGTGGGGGCCTTTATGGAGACATACGGAAAATCTTGCCTTTCGAACCAAACGCAACGCCCGTCTTCCAAATAAAAAGATAAGGGGGAAGAAAGATGGAGTGCAGCATGTACCGAAATGATCGACTCAAATAGATGGTCACAGATGGTCACCATAAGCTATTTCTTTTCCTCCTCTTCCACCTTTCTTTTATCAAATCTCAGGGATATGGTCTAATCATGAGGGTAGTATTTTATCATGGTGTCGGATCCTAAGATTTTATAGATTCCTTCTTTGTTATTGGGTCAACCTCAAAGCCATAATGTCTCTAAACGAGGAGCCTGTTACGATAACGAAGTGGAAATCAAGAACACAAATCATAAACACCGACTAACAGTTGCTGTAAAGCTTTCAACCTTTGTTTGACTAACAAAAGAAATAAAGAAAAGGAACTAAAAAAATAAGGAATATTGGATTTTAATAATCCCTATTAAATGGTTTTGGCCGATAATAATTCCTATTCGTTCTATTGCCATTGGCGGTCCCAAATTCAAAAAATTTGGCCCCCAATGGTCCCCCGTTAAAAATGACTTAACGGCGTTATAGTTTTTTCTGAATTTCAAACCAATTTTTAGGGCTTTTGATCGTTAGAAGGATACGAGTCGATTGGTGTAAAACTTAGTTTGAGATAGTGCTTCAAAAATGACGAAACAATGCTTCAATTCGGGTGTTTGAACTTACAGTTAACTAAAATCAAGTCGTTTGGATCATTGTTTCGAGCTAAGTTTTACACCAATCGACTCGTATCCTCCTAACGATCAAAAGCCCTAAAACATTGGTTTGAAATTCAGAAAAAACTATAACACCGTTAAGTCATTTTTAATGGAGGACCTTTGGGGGCCAACTTTTTTGAATTTGGGACCGCCAGTGACAATAAAATGAATAGGGATTATTATCGGTCAATACCATTTAATAAGGATTATTAAAATCCAATATTCCAAAAAATAAAACGTAACCAGGGGTTTATAAATACCCTTACAAAAACCAATCCTATCAGAACTCAAATAGGATATTTTAAATATAATTAAAATAAACTTAACTAACAAGATAAACATAAATTTAAACTTATTCTCAAAACACAAATGCCCCTTGGACTTTTAAGATCTCCTCCATCCACCCCTCAAGATTAACCGAACCACCCTTTGATGTTGTAAACTTTATCACTCCCTCTCAACATCAACTTTCATATTCATATCCTTGCAAAAACCAATCATCTTTTGTCCAGATAAGCACTTAGTAAATACATCTGCAATTTGTCTTTGAGTGTTAATGTATTCCAAGTTCACTTCTTTCTTTAAAACCTTCTCCCTTACATAATGATAATGAACTTCAATGTGCTTTGTCCTAGCATGAAAAATAGGATTTTCTGCCAATTTAATTGACGACATATTGTCACAAAACAAGGTTACCTCGTCATCCTCCAACTTTTGGTTCATATTCTCAGGTAACAACTTTAGTCATATCAACTCTTGAGTAGCCATTGTTGCAGCCCTATACTCGGCTTCGGTAGTGGAGAGTGACACTGTGGGTTGTCGCTTACTACTCCATACAATTGCACTTTGGCCTAACATGAACACGTACCCGGAGGTTGACCTTCTTGTATCCAAAGCATAGTCCGCATCGGTGTACCCCACAGGTTCAAGTTTTACGTTCCTCTTGAACTTAATTCCATACTCCAAAATTGTTTTAACATATCTTAACACCCTTGTTATGGCATCAAGATGGGGCTTCCTGGGCCTTTGCATATACCTGCTCAAAACACCAACTACAAAAGCAAGATCCGGTCTTGTAAGTGTGAGATAGATCAGGCTTCCAACCATCTTATGGTACATAGTAGGATCATCGAGCTCTTTTCCTTTGTCAGCACATAACTTAACGGTGGTGTCCATTGGCGTTTCTGACGGCTTGCAGTCGATCATTCCATACTTCAACAGCAGCTCACAACAATACTTTTTCTGATGCAACATAATTTCATCAGCTTTGTAATCTACCTCTAAGCCCAAAAAATGACTCAAGTTTCCAAGATCTTTCATGTGAAATCTAACGCATAGATTCTCTTTCAATTGTGTGATTGCTTGTTCGTTGTCTCCTGTGATTATCAAGTCGTCCACATAAACTAGGACGACAACAGTTTTGACTCCGGCTATTTTGACAAACAAGCTAGCATCGGCTAGAGTCATAGTGAAACCATTGTGTTGTAGGAACTCGCTAATCTTTCCAAACCACGCCCTCGGTGATTGCTTTAAACCATAGATAGCTTTCTTTAATTTATACACATACTCCGGATGGACTCCACTTTCAAAACCTTTTGGTTGCTCCATATGAATCACATGATCTAAGTCGCCGTATATAAACGCGTTGCTCACGTCCATCTGCCACAATTTCCAATCCTTGCTTGCTGCCGCGGCTAAAACTACACGAACCGTGGTAAGTTTAGCTTCCGGGCTGAAAGTGTCTTCGTAGTCTAGGTCGGGTTGTTGTGAAAACCCACATGCTACTAACCGGGCCTTGAACCGATCTATGGAACCATCTGCTTTTCTCTTCAACTTAAACTCCCACTTACATGTAACAGCTTTAACGTCATTAGGCTTTGGGACGAGTTCCCACGTTTCATTTCTATGTAGAGCAGAAACTTCATCTTCCATTGCTTGAACCCACTCGGCCCGTTGACTCGCCTGCTCATAAGAATCTGGTTCGACCTCATTAATTTCAGTTATAGCCACATTAGCTGCATACTTGGCATTTGGTCTTCTAGTTCATGTTGATCTTCTGAGTTCGGTTTCTGAATCAGTACTGGTTCCTCGTGTGAATTGTCGGTTTACACCTGTTTGCCATGGTCCCTGAACTCGCAATTGTGATTCTTCAACTTCTTCTGGTTGGGTTATATCGTCATTGAAACCCAATGTTATACTCGAGTTCTTTAATTCTTCTAAGAGCTGTTCTGAATCAGGTAGACTTTCTTTTTCATTTGACCACCATGACGAGTTTTCGTCAAACACCACGTGTCTAGAAACATAGCATTTTCCCGTTACTGGGTCGCAACAACGCCACCCATTTTTCTCTTGTTCGTAACCCACAAAAATGCAACGGATAGCCTTCTTTTCCATCTTTGTTCTAAGATGGTTTGGTACGAATACATAACATACGCAGCCGAACACTCGCATATGATTCACGTTCGGTTTTAACTTAAAAAGCTTCTAATAGGGCGACACATACTCCTGATTTTGTGGTGGTAATCTATTGATTACATAAGCCGCTGTCTTCGTGGCTTCACCCCAAAACTTCGCTTGTACATTTTTCCCATGTACCATACTTCTACATATTTCGGCTAAGTGCCTATTTTTTCGTTCCGACACACCGTTTTGTTCGGGTGTGTTTGAGCACGTCAGTTGTCTTCTTATTTTGTGCTCCTTCAGATAATTCGAAAAATCAGTGGCTAAGTACTCACCGCCATTATCTGATCTAAGACATTGGATTTTCCGGCCAGTTGTCATCTCGGCTTCGGTTTTGAAAACTTTAAATTTTTCAAAAGCTTGTGACTTCTCCTTCATGAGATCAATCCAAACATAACGTGAGTAATCATCAATAAATGTTATCATAAATCTCAAACCTGAAATTGATGGATGCTTGACCGGCCTGAACACATCGAAGTGAATCAACTCTAACAGTGACTTGGCTTGGTACACGGAATCATCGAACGGTTGTTGTTTTGCTTTGCCAAATTGACAACCTGCACATACTATCTCCTTGTTTACCTCAAGTTGTGGCAGCCCACTCACCAATTTTTTCTTCATCATTAAGTCAAGTTTGTCATACCCGACATGACCTAGCCGATTGTGCCACAGATCCGCATTCTGTGTTTTATTAGTTTTCTCCACATAAGCGGTTTCGGCTGAGAGGACATACACCGTGTCATTCTTCTTTCCTTGTAACACGGGTTTGGATTTGGTTTCGAACTCATCGAATATACTCACGTCGTTTGGCCCGAATAAAACGTACTTGCCCATCGAAGTAACCTGTGGTACAGAAAACAAATTTTTTTTTCTCATACCTGGAACATGGAAAACGTCTTCCATAACAAACTCCCTCTCGTTTGGTGCCCGTGGAAGTTTTACACCTCCCACGTGTGCTTTATGATGCCTCGAATCATCAGCGATTACCACCATTTGACTACCCCTGTATTTTTCTGGATTAAGGATACGACTCTTGTCTCCGGTCATATGGTTCGAGCAACCGGAGTCAACGATCCATTCACCGAACGAGTTTGCTTTGGTTTCGGTGGTGGCTGTTAAGGCATACTCATCTTGGACCAACGCGATATGAGCCTCGACATCCCTAGGCTCTTCTTCCCTTGCCTCGGCCGCGTTTCCTTCTTCTGCCGGTGGCGGAAATACTTAGCTATGTGACCCTTTCGACCACAATTATAGCAAGGATAGGGAACCTATTGTTAAATTTTCCCTTCTTGCTACTCGATGCCTCCTCTTTCGGGTTATTTCGGTTATCCCTATTATCGCGGTTATCCCGGTTATCTCGGTTCTTCTTGTAATCTTGTTTCCATGGCTTTTCTTGATTCTTGAGCCCTCCTTTGGTATACCGCCACTTCTTCGATTTTCCGACATACAAAGCCTTTTCTTCTTCGGCTTTGATGGTAATTGTACCAAACTGTTTGGACAAAGCTTCTTGACCCGCAAGAAGGTTCTCGAGTTCGGTTAATGATGGCGGGGCTGGCCACCCTTGTACGGCTGCTACAAAACTTTGAAATTCCGGCCTTAGCCCGTGAATGATTATTCTTTTCATTCTGGCATCACCGATTCGGGCCTGTTGATCTAACTCTCCTATCTCTCTGCACAACGTTTTCACTTTGTGAAAGTATTGTGGTATACCGAGTTCTTTTTGACCTACCGATAAAAGCTCGTTTTCTAGCAACTGGAGCTTCGTGTCGTTTCTTTTGGAGAATAAAGACCCGAGGGTATCCCAAGCCTGTTTGGGGGTCACTAGTTCACGGATATGATCCAGCAGTTCCTCCTCTATCGTTGTTTTCAGAAGGAACATAGCTCGACCCACCTTAACCTTCCACTTATGAATGGCACCGTTGGTGTCGATCCTTGGCTCGTTAACGTCTGCCCCATTTGTGACTTCCCAGAGGTCTTGTCCCTGCATATAGGACATCATGCACGTAGACCAGACATTATAATTCTGGTTGTTTAGTTTCTTGATTCCACCAATTAATTGCATCTCTGCCATCTCGTTCGGTTACTTTCTGCGATCGATAATATCTGTTGCCTTCGATCGGGATCAAACTGCGAACCAGATGAGTGTACCACGAGAACCGAGTCTTGATCAACAAGTCTCTGATACCACTTGTTACGATAACGAAGTGGAAATCAAGAACACAAGTCACAAACACCGACTAACAGTTGCTGGAAAGCTTTCAACCTTTATTTGACTAACAAAAGAAATAAAGAAAAGGAACTAAAAAAATAAAACGTAACCAGGGGTTTATAAATACCCTTACAAAAACTAATCCTATCAGAACTCAAATAGGATATTTTAAGTATAATTAAAATAAACTTAACTAACAAGATAAACATAAATTTAAACTTACTCTCAAAACATAAATGCCCCTTGGACTTTTAAGATCTCCTCCATCCACCCCTCGAGATCAACCGAACCACCCTTTGATGTTGTAAACTTTATCAGAGCCCATAGAGAAAGTCTTTTTATTCCTTTGTCTCGAAAGCATTTTTGAAAGTAGCATTTCCATTCAGTTCGGTTTCGGAAAACTTTTCGTCCGGCTTTTCATGAATATGGAACCAGATCCACTAGAACAAGGAGGCCATAGAGAAAGTCTTTTTTATTCCTTTGTCTCGAAAGCATATTGAAAGTAACAATTTCATTTAGTTCGGTTTCGGAAAACTTTCCGTCCGGCTTTTCATAAATATGGAACCAGGTCCACTAGATTTTAGTGTGCTGAAGAATTATCTTCGTACTCCAATCCGTATACCACCTTACCCATCATTGAAACACACAACCTATATTCCTACTAATGTGATCTCTATTACCGATGGACAAATCTGTTCGGAAACAGAGCTCTTTTATCGGGGAAACATAGCATGTCACAAGAGCAAGGTGAGGTTTGGAACTCTACTGTGAGAGGGACGCCTCGCGAGCCGGGCTTTTATAGATGAGGCCATTTGGCGAAGCCAAGTCAATTTCGGGCCACCAAACCCTACAACTGATGAAACGTCCAACAAATTATGGTTTCAAGGGTTATCCATTACGTAAAGACCTTCCTCTGAGTGGATATGTGGATGTACGCTATGATGATCCAGAGAAATGTGTGGTTTCTGAACCCATTGAGATGACCCAAGAATTTCGGCTTGAATTCATGTCATGCTTAAAGTCTGCTTGAAAGCTAATCATGCCTTCCTTCTTGATAGACTGACTTTCAAAAAAAGCAATTCCAAAAGGCGTGCATCCAAACACTCAAACACGAACTAAACGAATAACTCTCGTTTATATTAATAAAAAAATCTCACACAAAAAATTGATTACAACTCTCAAACCCTAACTCGGTTTGACTATTGATCAATGTTGTAAAACTCGCTAGGCGGTCGAACCCCTTGTAGGGAGTACTCGAAGTACTCGGGGAGTACTTGGCTTGTACTCGGACATGATAAATATAACATAAAATAATTATTGGATATTATATATATATATATATATTAAGATAAGCATAATTCATGTCAAAATAAGCATAATTCATTTGAAAAAAAAAATATAATTCAAAAAATTCATGTTTTGTTGTTATTTTCATTTTTTTTACTAAAAATAAAAAAAATTGGAGCCGAGTTGACCTTAGAGGCCGAGTAATCCCGAGTACTTCGACTTTTAACCGAGTTGGACCTTGGCGAGTAATGGTGGCCGAGTAGGGAACATGCGGCAAGGTTGATGTCCGAGGACATTGGAATCACCAATTCCAAGGCCTTGGAATATGACTTTTACAACACTGCTCTTGATGAACCCTAACTCGGTTACACCAACTTCACAATCTCTAATGTCTAACAATAACTCGGTTCATATATACTAACCTAAATTTCTAGCCAAGATATTACCAAATATAATAAAACCCTAATTCTTAGGTTGGGCAAACAACAACTGAGCCAACAATCACCCCACAATTGTTGTACCCGAGTCACCCAACTCACCCCCCTAATTTCCTACTCGAAATTAGCGGGTCTTCAACTTAACGCTTGTCATCATTCTCTTGATTCTCCCAAGGATTTTCAAGATCTCTTGTAATGTTCTTTGGGCTTCACTTGGCTTGAAGTAACACTTGCTTCGTTTGATTATTAGACGTCTTCCCGTGGGCTTGAATCACTTTCTTGACCACGTGTTTAGTTTCTTGAACTCTCTTCTTTGAACTTTGAATTTTGGATCTTGGATCTTTGATTGGAATCTAACACGTAACCGCCTTGTCTTCTTTTAGTCCAATACTTTGAAGATCTCGACCTGCAAAATTCTTCATCCTAATGACAACTCCTTTATCGGGACTTGCTATCTTGAGGCTAATCTTGTACAATCGGTTCTTAGTTCTTGTCACCTTCATCAAAAGCTTACCTGTATCATCTTTAATGGTTAGCAAATCATGTTTCATGTGAATCTCCCATCCACCTTTCGTTGCTTGACCAAGACTTATGATATTGCACCGTAGGCTCGGGATGTAGTACACATCGGTCAACAGGCGTCGCTCCCCTGTTTTCTCTTCAATTAAGACCGACCTTTTTTCCCGAATATCAATAGAAGATTCATCTCCGAACTTCACCTTTCCCGTGACTTGTTCATTCAATTCATAAAAGTATGCTTTATTACCCGTCATGTGATTCGTGCTCCGTTGTCGAGATACCAAACACCTTTCTCCATCGGCTCGGTTTCGAACGCTTTGGAATCACCCCGTCTTCATTCAAAAAAACCGTTTTCTTATCACCTTTTATCATAAACAAAGATGGATCAAAATAATCAATTATGTTCAAATTAGATTCTTCCTTTTTCTTCATACGTTCCGGAAACATATACGCCACGTGACCGAACTCATCACAACGATAACATTGAACATGTGATCTATCCTTTCTTCCCCATTGACGATCATTTATTCTTCTCTGATACCAATTCAAGTCCCGGATCGATAATCAATCACGAACTAAACGAATAATTCTCGTTTATATTAATCAGAAAATCTCACTCAAAAAACTGATCACAACTCTCAAACCCTAACTCAGTTTGATTCTTGATGAACCCTAACTCGTTTACACCAACTTCACAATCTCTCATGTCTAACCATAACTCGGTTTATATAGACTAATCTAACTTGCTAGCAAAGACATTACCAAATATAATAAAACCCTAATTATTGGGTTGGACCTTACACTTGGGAGTTGGGACAAACAACAATTGAGCCAACAACTTCTTACCTCTCTCTTCCCTCAAAAAAGGATATCTGGTACGGGCGGACCAAGAAAGAAGATAGGGGTGTTCACCACCAGTTAAGAAAGGGTGCACGGGCATTCATGAGCGTTTTTTTAAAGGTGCTTGGGATCGCTGTTTTCGTACCTATATTCAATTTTGTTTTGTAGGGGGAACCCCTTATAATTGGAATGAATGCCTCTCACACAAGACGGTCGAGCTTAAAGAATAGTGCCATAAAATCATAAGAACTGCTTTTTGTAGAGCTTCTTTAGCTTCGAGAAACTATATATATTAACTCACATATACATATACACTTTTTGAGTTACGTTAAACTTATTTGATGTTGGTATGTGACCATGAAAGATGTGAAGAGCTTCTTCAGGTAAACTTAATAACAAATTATTTTTTTTAAACGACGATTTTTTTGTGTGTTAGGCCACCATACTCTTTAAATTCGGAGAGCTCGTTTGCCATACTCTGGCTAGACTATGTTGTTTTAACCGGACTCACGCTTTCTTCAGAGTTTGGCAGAGTTTGGCTTGGGCGTTCCCCGAGAAACCATACCGTGGGCTGCCACTTGACAGTCGTGTCACCAAAAGAGCAAAACTCTCTGGCATAAGAAACAGTGGGACGAAAACCCTGATGAACTCGAAATTCGAACTGACAATCTCGCAAGACCTAGCTCAAATCATACATAATCATAATCTACTAAAAGGATGAAAATAAACTAATAATGTTATAAATTTTATGATTTGCATAACTGTTGAATTAGTAAAATGCATATTCTCGGGAGGAGATATTGGATGAAACCGGCGAATATGTAAACAGCCAACAGGCCGGTTAAATAATCATTGAAAATATGTATATTTTTAATCAAGCTCACACACTAATTATAAAAAAAAGTTGATTTTTGGGCAGGATGCGTGCATGGTCAACCCAACCCGTTTCATCCTATACCAACATTACCCAATTCTAATAGAAATACATGACCAATTCTACTAGTTTTATTAGAAAGAACAGATTCATCATCATCATCATCGTACTCAGTATATCCCACCAATAGCAAAGCTATGGTAGGGTCTGAGGAGGGTAAGATGTAGGCAGCCTTACCTCTACCCCATAGGGATAGAGAGGCTGTTTCCGGTGAGACCCCCGGCTCGAATTAGAAAGAACAGATTATTGTTGAAAAACATTAATTCATTTATAATATTAGAGTTGGGTTCATATACATAGGTTTCTCAAACTAGGAAGTTGTAGGAAGATTATCAAATGGACGGTTGGACTCAAACTAGCAGCATTGGGACCGTCTCGTTGAACTTTACGACATTAGATTTTTGTTCGCTTTTCAATTCTAGCTTGCAGATTTTAAAATTTTTGTTTAGATCAATATTCTTTTAATTTATCATTGTTTTTTTTTCTATTTACATTGATGTGTTATATTTTGTTGGACATTGTGTTTTATTTTTTATGGCAGTGTATTATAGTTTGTAACCCATTGTCTTTGTACCATTCCTAGATTTAGTACTCTATAGGATAACTTAACTATATGATTTCATACTCGATAAACTAATAATCAGTAATAACGTCTTGCAGATTTTTTGCAATTACGGTTAGATCGTACCTAAAATTTGCTACAACAAATTACTGTAAAGGGACAATTTAGACGGCTTGAAGGCTTGAAAGGATATGCACAGATGAACAACGATTAAAGGGGTGAACACTGTTGGGTTAATCAAGTTTGTTCACGGGCGTGAGTTGTTAAACAATGCATGGAGCTAGTTTGTTTTTTTATTTAATTAAGTTTTATGTTTGTTTGTTCTTGACTTCTTTCACATGGCACAAAGTGTAGGAGAACAAGTCATAGATTAGTGGGTCCTTCTTTTCTTTATTGTTAATGGTGGTTTTCATTATGAATGTTACTTGTAGTTTGCTATATATTCCCCAAGTGTTAATCAGAACCTTTTGAAAGCAATTTCCTTGTGTAATATTCTCCTGCAAAAACATGGATAATGCAACCTTCTTTCTTGTGTTACCTTTCATTTTAACTTTCATCTATGTATACACCATCTCCGACCGGCGTAACCACCGGCTTCCGCCAGGGCCTTACCCTTTTCCAATCATAGGAAACCTCTTAAAACTTGGCAACAAACCCCACCGCTCTCTAGCCGCACTTTCTAAACGTTACGGTCCTTTAATGTCACTTAAGCTCGGAAGTAGAACAACAATAGTCATTTCATCACCCGACATGGCCAAAGCATTCTTTCAGAAACATGACCTATCATTCTCTAGCCGGTCGGTCCCTGAAGCATCCCATGTGAAGGACCACCAACTATACTCTATAGCTTTCCTCCCGCTCGGAGATCAATGGCGAAAACTACGAAGAATTACTCAGGAATCCTTGGTCTCTGGGCAACGACTAGATGGTAGCGAACAAGTACGCAGGCACAAGGTGCGTACGGGCTGAACAGTGGTGGACTCAGAATTTTTTTTTATTAGGTTCACTATGTGTTTTGATGTTCGGATGCCTAGTAGAACTTGATTCATAGAATTAATGGTCAAACCTTTTAACGTCTAACATTTAAACACCTCACAACCTCATCCTCATAACTAGCATGCATCAATATTCAATTATCAAGTAAATCATATGATAAATAAAAGGATGAAAAAAAAAGAAAGATAAAGTAAACATACCTTAGTAAATCATAGATGCTTTTTTATGCAAATTGGAAATAAATAATCTTAACTTTTGCCCGTATTGGCCGATAATAATCTAAACTTTAAAAATCACTACAAGCGGTCCTAACTTTCAACTATTTTTGTATAGATAGACCTCCGCTAAAAAACACTTAACGCTGTTAAGTTTTTTTCCGAGTTTCAAACCGATGTTTTAGGGCTTTTGATTGAAAAACGATACGATTTGACCGATGTAAAACTTATCTCAAAATTTCAATACCCTTTTGTTGGACGTAGACCTAACCTGTTTGAATACTATGATAATTATTGGTACACTAATTATCATTAGCTGATTAGCTAATCAGTTAGATTATTAGATATAGATAAAAATTCAAATATCTAGTGCCGTTTAACATTTGATTATATATACCTGCAGGTACAACAACTTGTTGAGCATGTTAGTCAATGTTGCTGGAATGAAAAACCTGTGAATATATGTGAAGTTGCATTTACCACAAGTCTAAACATTGTATCAAACATGTTGTTCTCTATGGATTTCTCTCAATATGATTCAAAGTCATCACAAGAAATCAAGGAGGTGATATCGGGTTTGATGGAAATTGGCGGGAAACTGAATCTAGTAGACTTTTTTCCGATACTAAGACCCCTTGACCCACAAGGGTTAGCATCACATGCAAATGCTTATGTTGACAGGTTGTTTGCTATTTTCGATAGCATCATTGATCAAAGATTGCAAAGAAGAGCAAATTCATCATTGTATGGAAATGATTTTTCAGCACAAAAAGATGTTTTGGACTTGCTGCTAGATATCAACTCCACAGATGTGTCCAAATTGAGTATAAATGACATGAAACATTTGTTCACGGTAAGTAGATACTTTAAAAGCTAGTGCGGTAACAACTTTTTCGCAAGATAAGTAGATACTTTAAAAGCTAGTTGTCAAAGACTCAAAATCACTAAATTAGTCATCCTTATGTATATTATATCCTCTATATTTAATCACTTCCTAAATTAATGTAGGATTTAATTATTGGGGGAACCGATACGGTATCAACCACAGTGGAATGGGCGATGACTGAGCTTATGCATAACCCAAATAAAATGGAGATAGTCCGCTTAGAGCTTATGAAACACAAGCATAATGATGACAAAACTTTAAATGAACATGATATCATTCATCTACCTTACCTACAAGCTGTTATAAAAGAAACTCTTCGACTACATCCTCCCGCTCCTTTTCTTGTACCTCGCCAAGCCATACATGACGTAGAAGTCAAATGCTTCATAGTCCCTAAAAATGCCCAAATCCTCTGTAACGTTTGGGCGATTGGGAGAGACCCAAAAGTTTGGTCCAACCCAAATGCGTTCATGCCGGAGAGGTTTTTGGAAGCTAAAATTGACTATAGAGGTCAAGATTTCGAACTTATACCATTTGGTGCTGGGAGAAGGATATGTCCGGGGTTGAATATTGCTCATAGAGAGTTACACACGATATTGGCTTCTTTGGTTTGCAACTTTGATTGGAAGCTCGAAGGAAACATGAGAGCAGAAGACTTGGATATGGAAGAGAAGTTCGGGCTCGCATTGCCAAGAAATATACCGCTCGTGGCCATTCCAGTTAAAATATGACCGTCTTTGAATCATTGTACTTGTATCTTCTATTTTTAATTTGTAAAACAGTATTTTTTTTAAATGTACTTGAGTTAAAACCTGTGCTTGTTTTCTTTCTTTCTTTGGTTTTTTTACTAAATGCTTTTTACATTATTGGATTGTGTTTGTTTAAGACATACAATCTAGCAATTAGGTTGTCCAGAATTCAAATTTTTTGTTAGGAACAAGTTGTTAAATGTGAACGATAAAGAAAAAAACGAACATCTATCCCTGGCACAACTTCTTTTAATATATATCAGAGTTCAACACGATCACATCCTACAAATTACATAACGATTCCAACACTGGTGTATATATGAAACCGAACTACTAATCTGTCAAATAGGAATATAGGTTGAAGGATCACTATAACACCAATTTTGGGAGTTAGGATGAATACACAAGTCGGCATGTAACAGCGCAGGAACACCATAAGTGCAATATTTTCTTCATTTGTTGTAAATTAAGTTATTGCCATCACAAGTTCAGGCTCCCATAGCATTAGTTAATTCCATTGTATGCATTTAGTTGAGTGGTAGGCCGGTCGAGAAACATTTTCAACTGCTGTGGCCAAAGATTTATTTTGTATAATTGTTACTATTGTTCATACGTCTATCCTTTTGTAAATGCAGTGAAGAATCTGAGTGGAAAAACCAAGTTTAAGGGGCTGTTTGGTAGCCTCTTAATACCTCTTAGTGGTTCATAGCTTCTTAATGGTTAAGAGGTAACTTTAAGTCTAAATGGTTAACTGGCTACCTCTTAATAGTTACCTCTTAACCATTCAAACTTAAGGCAACCTCTTAACCATTAATAAATTATGAATCATTAAGAGATAATCTTTTGGACTTGGGTTCTTGATTTAGGTATGTATCTGATGTCTGATATTGCAGTGAGTCATGAGTGAGTGATGCATGTGTGCAGTTGTCAATTTTTGCTCCAGTTTCTTGTTTGATTCATCACATGCCTATTCATTATTGTGTACCTTTTTTCCACTAGGCTGCATTTAACACATTTTCAAGATATATTATGTTGGGTGCAGTTACTGTACGCTAATGTCATAACGTACGGTAGGTACGCGATAAGCTTAAAGGCAAAAAACAAAGGAAAAAACCTAAAACGCTCAGCTAACGCTCAAAAAACGGTCTTCGTGAAAAAAGTGAAAATTTGATCGATTAACCATCCAAAACTGTTTTTTTCGTTGAACAAATGATTGATTGGATACGTATTGACGATTCCGAGATGTTTGGATGTGATTTCATGGATCGATTCGTGAAAAATCTGATTCGCGTACGTAATGTACGTTAAGGCATTAGTGTATCGGATCTTTTCACATATTATGTAATGTCCTTTTTAAATAAAAAATATTGCAAACACTATTTATTTCAAGTTTTCGATCCGTACTTTCTGCGGTTAATTTGTTTGGTCCAAGGTCCAAACATTGCATTCACCACCAAAAAGCCAATTGTGTATATATCAAGTCCCAATCGTTAATCAAACACGAAGTAAATGAATCTCTCGTTTATATAAATCAGAAAATCTAACTCAAATAACCTATTACAATTCTCTCAAACCCTAACTCGGTTTGACTCTTGATGAACCCTAACACCGTTGCATTTTAACTCAGTTGCATCTCACATTTGTTCTATAATGTCTAACTATGACTTGGTTCATATAGTCGACTAACCTAACTTACTAACCAAAACTTTACCAGTTATAATTACATAACAATTAAAAAACATGTTGTAATTATAAAACATAACCAACTATAGCCGACTTGTCAATATTGGTTGTTTAAGGTGCTACTATACGTACACCATCTGATGTCATCATACCGATTGTTTGATAGGTGAAAAACGTTAACTTATATGGGTTTTTATGATAGGTGAAAAACGGCCATACACCATCTAATGTCACCATCTGCTTAGTGATATCTGATTATAATGAAAAGAATCTTACAAAGATTCTAAATGCTAAATGTCACTGGCCCAAATTTAGCCAACAGATTCCCTCTCATCACAGCCAACCACACGTACGTACACTATGGATAATGCAACCTTCTTGCTCATGATACCTCTCCTATTGACTGTCATATGTGTTTACACCATCTCCAGCCGCCGTGACCCGCGGCTTCCACCCGGCCCTTACCCTTTTCCGATCATAGGAAACCTCTTACAGCTTGGCAACAAACCCCACCGCTCTCTTGCCGCGCTCTCTGAACGTTACGGTCCTTAAATGTTATTTAAGCTTGGAAGTAGAACAATAATAGTTGTTTCCTCACCCGATTTGGCGAAAGAAATTTTTCACAAGCATGACCAATTGTTCTCTAGCCGGTCGGTCCCCGAAATACTCCGATTGAAAAACCACAATGAATACTCCATCGCGTGGCTACCGGCCGAAGATCAATGGTGAAGACTACGAAGAATTACTAAAGAATGTATGTTCTCTGGCCAATGCCTAGATGCTAGCGAACAACTACGAAAGCAAAAGGTAGGTGCGTTTGTACATAGACTATGCATTATGGAAGGGGATTAGTTAATCAAAAGTGTTGTCACGTTCGTCACTGTCAACGTAGGCAGTAGTGTATTAACTAACTAACTAACCCACAAATCATGTGTAGTGGAGGGCTTTAACTAACCATGTTTATAATCAATTATGGTTTTTATAAATTATGAATGGATAATTCTAGTTGGTTGGATTTGATTCTGGTCCCACCACCTTGAGCCCATTTAACTGGTGTCATATGTTGAGGTGGATTGGGGCTAACGCCGATAACATTATGATAGTTATCATTTATCAATGTTGGATACTCGGATACAGTCCTAAGTTATGGATCAATATCAGTGGGTTGAAGAATGGATCAACAGATGTTATGGATCATTAGAATGAGTCCTTAGTAGGTTTGGTCACATATATGTTTAATGATTTGAATAATGAAGCAAGCTTCTTAGTTAGGGGAGTCCTAGGTTAGTGGTAATAGTTAGTTAGATTTATGTTCTAATGTTGATATCTTTTTCAATTATTCAACACATAAAGAAATATGTTTCACCGATGGATACAGTTTCTAAATTATAATTTGTCTATCCCTGAGATACAGATTTACGAATACAATACCATTTTGACACTTGATGACACATACTTGCAGGTACAAGAACTTCCTGACCATGTTAGTGAATGCTGTAGAGATGAAAAGGCTGTGAACATAGGTGCAGTTGCATTCACCACAACTCTGAACATTATATCAAACCTTTTGTTCTCTACGAATTTCTCTCAATACGATTTAACGTCATCACAAGAAATCAAGGAGGTGATACAGGGTCTTATGGAAGTTGCCGGGAAGCCAAACCTAGTAGACTTTTTTCCGATACTGAGACCCCTCGACCCACAAGGGTTAGCATCCCAAGTACATGTTTATTTTGACAAGTTATTTGCTATTTTCGATAACATCATTGACCAGAGATTGCAAAGAAGAGCAGTTTCGTCATCATACGACATTGATTTATCAACACAACATGATGTTTTGGACTTGCTGCTCGATATCAACTTCAAAGACGACCACAAACTGAGTATAAATGACATGAAAAGTTTTTTCCTGTTATGTGATACATTTTATGAGATTATAGAATACGTAATATTAGTTGAGAAAATCATGAAGTAGTTATTCCTACGTATACTATTTTAAAATCATTTCCTAAACTATTGTAGGATATGTTTATTGGGGGATCGGATACAGTATCAATCACATTGGAGTGGACGATGGCTGAGCTCATTCGTAATCCAAAGACAATGGAGACAGCTCGATTCGAGCTTATGAAACACATGCACAATAACGACAAAACTTTGAACGAACATAATATCTACAACTACCTTATCTGCAAGCTATTATAAAAGAAACTCTTCGGTTACATCCACCTGGCCCTTTTCTTGTACCTCACCAAGCCACACATGGTGTAGAAGTTGAAGGCTTCATAGTCCCTAAAGATGCTCAAATCCTCTGTAATGTTTGGGCAATTGGGCGAGACCCAAAAGTTTGGTCCAATGCAAATGTGTTCATGCCGGAGAGGTTTTTGGAAGGTAAAACAGACTATAGAGGTCAGGATTTCGAACTGTTGCTACAACAAAGATAAGACCAATGATAGTGAATGGACTGGTTAGGCTAACAAGCTTCAAGGGTTCAGGTTAACCTAATGCAGGTCGTGGTGTCCCTCTACGTTTGCAAAACGTAGAAGGAGGTTCACTAGTTAGTTGTTTGTTGTTATAGCTCACCGAAGATCAAAAACCGTGATGTTTGGAATCGGTTTTGGGATGATGTTCTTGGTGAAGCTATGAAGTTATTGAAGTAAGAAAGAAATAAGCAAGAAGCATATTTCTCAAGGAAGAAGAGAAGATAAGGGGGAGTATGTTATCTGCCCAGATCTTATTGTCTTCTTGTTTGTGGCCAAGTCTCTCTTATATAGGAGAAGAGACAAAAGCCTTTCGTCCAGTTGTAACTAAACTAGTTCCCTCCAGTTTGCATAGAGAGTTGACCTTTATGGGCGGGAAGCTTTGGACCGCTGGTCCATGATTAAAATAATAATACTTTATCTGAGCATGTCCCTTGCTCAGAGGGGACAAGGATGTGAACAGTGATTTGACATCGTACTGTAGCACGTGGGTACTTATTTACATAAGTTTGGGCGGGAAACGAAGCTTTTAACCTTTTAACCTTTTTAGCGTTAATGTGTTCCAGCCATTTCATTATTTCCTTGGGCTACCCCCGTCATCAACCCCCCAAGTCAGAGGGATTTGAGAGGTAAGCTCAAGGGCTTCTAACTTTTGCGCACATTTTGTTTATCGCTTAAAGGCTTCGAGGCTTGTAGGCTTCGAGGCTTTGTTCAGATTTGGTTATTTTTTGAAATGTTGACAAGACAGTTGATGTGATTGTAACTGTCAGATTGCGGTTCCCAATAACTGCTTTTTCATTAATAGTTATCAATGGGATAACTATTCATTTCCTTCCAGATTTCTTTAAAAATTTCCTCCATAAACATATTCAAGTTTCTTTCAATCCATTACCAGGTTAGTTTCGATCCTTCATTGTTCTTCAAAATTATGGTTGCCAAAAAGGATCTTTCGATCAGTTTTTATCGATTAACCCAAGAAGAGGTTGAATCGTTTTGTGTTGAGTGGGGAATAGGGTTAAAGTATAAGCCGATTGCTCCGCCGGTCGATTCTTCAATCGATCGCTGTCCAGCTGGTTTTATTGCTCTGTATTGCCGTCATTTTGAATTTTCTAATCTCCAACACCCTTTTTCGGTTTTTGTTCTCAATGTTTTGGAGTATTACCGTGTATCGTTTGGTCAAATCCATCCATTAGGGCTTGCTAGGGTTTTGCATTTTGAGGTTTTGTGTAGAGCCCTTGGTTATGACCCTTCTTTATTGAGTTTTCGCCGTTTCTTTCGCTTAGCGAAAAATGGTGATTGGTACACGTTTGAACACACTAAGGTCGATATATGTTTGGTTTCCTCGGCGGTTACAACCCTCGGTTCTTGGAAGGACCGTTTTTTCTTTGTTTCTGATTCTATCCTTCCATTTAAACCTGTTTGGAGACAACCCGAGGCTGTTCTTAATGAACCAGAGCCAGCCGAGTCTGAGTTAAATGAAGCCTTTTTGAAATCAATTAGAAAATGTCCATCACGTCTTCGCCCTCTTCCCGAACACCTTCTTGTGTTATTAGGAATAAGCAAATTGTGGGATAAGCCTAATCGGGATCCCGTGCTTATGAGGGATAATAAGGGTATGCATTTGTTTGTCCCATATTTGCTTTGTTTTGTTGATACGTTTGCAAATGATTTTTCTTTGTGTTTTGCAGTTATGTCTGCCTTAGACTTTTTGAAAAGTGATGACACATCGGATGTTGGGTTCACTGATGTTGCGGCTGTTGTTGGGGAGGATTTGGTTGTTCGAGAGAAGGAGGGTCGTTTTGAGACTGGTGATTATGTGGGAGTGCCAGACGTTAAAGGGTTCACCAAAACTGCTGTTACAAAGTCTTCTACTCGTCGTTCCATACGATGTTTGCTGAAGTCTGTTGGCACTTCATCTTCTCATGAACCAGTTGAGGTTAGTGATGACATTCAGGTTTCTGAAGACCAAGGTTCAACTACGGAGGTTGAGAAGGAGCAGGGGTTGGTGGTTTCTAAGAAAGGGAAGTCGGCTGGGAAGAAAGCCATGATGTCTGTGGTTCAAGGGTTGGATGGCGATGCGGTTTATGTGCCAGAGTGGAGTGTCAACGTTGGGGATAGTTTCAAGGATCCCGAAGTTTGTGCTGATGCGTTAGCCCATTTTGCTCCTCTGGGAGTTCGTGATACTATTTCCAAGATGGAGGGTGATTCCTTGTTATCCAGGTTGATCTTGAATTCTTGTAACGTTTCGGCCCTTTTGGCAGAAAGTGTTACTCGCTTTCGAAAAGGGATGGAGGAGTATGAAGGAATTATGAAGACGAAGGAAAAGATGAAGGCCTCTATGACGGCCATGAAGAAGGAGGTTGAAGGTTTTTCAGAGAAGGAGAAGGTGTATGTGAAGAAGATTGACGAGTTGTCTCGTGGCCATGAGATTGAGATGGCGGGTTTGAAAAAAGCCATGGAGGCTGACAGGGCCAAGTTGGATGCTGACCGGGAAGCCTTTGAGGTGCAAAGGAAAGCCTTCGAGATGGAGAAAGAAGGCTTAAAGGCTTCAGTCACCCAGACCTCTGATGACAACAAATGGCTAACTGAGCATGGGTTTCAACAGGTTGTGGCTTATTTGCTTCATTCTAGCGAATTCAATTCGGTGTTGGGCGGTGTGTATACGAAGCTATTGGCCCATGGTAAACATTTGGGCTTCGTTGCTAGCTGTAGCTATCACGAGTCTGGCCAACCTATGGAGAAGTCACCCCTGTACAACCGTGAAGCTTACCAGCTCTTTATGGATTCAGTTCGTGCGATGGAAAGGCTCACTTACCCTTATGTGGGTGAAGTGTCATCATGCTTTGGTAAGCCTCTTTCTGTGTTGTAGGGTTTGAAGCCAGCCGGCCTTGATGAGAAAGTTGTTAAAGAGGTGCTCGAGTCCTTGTCGAAGAAACGCTCCCGCTCTGGTGACAGTGAAGAAACTTTATCTAGGGGCAGCAGCGGATCTCATGTTGCAAGCCTCGAAGGCTCGACTGTTGCTGATGTTGGCCCGCAAGTCAAGAAGTCCAAGAAGGCTAAGGGTGGTAAGGCTAGTACCTCAAAGCCTGTTCCTGATGTTTAAACACTTTATTCGTAGCTTTCTTAGCACTTTCAAACAATGTTATGTAATCTTTAAACAATGTAGGTTTGGCATGGAACTCTTAAAGTTTCTGCCTTGTGGTTGTGTTTGGCCCTTTGAACATTTTCTTGGGAATCCTTGTGATTTCCTTGTTTTAGCCTTAATTGGCTTATTATATATGAATGCTTGTTTAGCTATGGCCTTGAAATGGCCTTGTTTATGAACTATGATGTTCTGTGTGTTTGTTGCTTGTCTTGTTAGTTTGATGTGATTTTAGCTAACTTTCCTTAAGAAGTTTTAGTGCTGCAGTCACTTTAGCTTCAAGGCTTCATTAGGTAAAAATCACATGTTGGCTATCCTTTATATCACTACTTAGCGTATGTTTTTTGTTTTCGTAAAATTTTTTAAGTTTAAGGAACGAATTGGTGTAGGCTGTTCAGACCTGTCTATGAGACAAGTTTTAGTTGAAAAAATTTTCAAAGTCTCATGGAGTTGAATTGATATAGGTACTCACCCCTTATATAGGTCCATTTAACCCTTGAAACTATTGAGCGATGTGGCCTGGGAGCTCATCCCCTTACATGGCCCTTGCCATGGAGTTTCTTGCTAGGTTCTCAACCTGATTATAGGATAGTAAAGACAAGTTATGACAAAAAGTTTATCATTCATTCAAGAGGTTGTTGTTCACAAAAAGGAGAATTATACATCTCTTGAAATACATATTTAGATTTTGACTAGGCATGGAACCTTTTAAGGGTTTTGCCATTCCAGTGTCTTGGAAGCCTTTTGCCTTCTGCGTCGGCCAGCTTTTAGGATCCACCCTTGTGGGCTTCGAGGATTGTGTATGGTCCTTCCCACTTTGGGCCAACTTTTCCTTGATTTTCTTTCTTGCTGGCCTCGTTGTTTCGGAGTACAAGGTCTACAGGCTTGAAACGTTCATGCTTCACTCTAGCATTGTAATAAGCTTCCATTTTTTGCTTGTATTTAGCCTCTTGAATTGCGGCTTGATCACGAATTTCTTCAATGAGTTGCAAATTCAACATGGTCTCATTGTTGTTTGATTCGAGGTCCATGTTGAGTGTTCTTTGAGTCACAACTCCGACTTCGGTTGGGATTACAGCTTCCGATCCGAACACTAGGCTGTAAGGCGTTCGTTTGTGGCTTGTCTTCTCGGTTGTTCTTATTGCCCATAGAACGTTTGGGAGTTCTTCAAGCCAATTGTTGTTGTGCCTTCCCAACCTTGTTTTGATTCCTTCAACGATGGTTCTGTTTGTTCTTTCAACTTGGCCGTTGGATTGTGGGTATGCGACTGAGCTGAACACTTGAGTGATTCTGAATTCTTTGCACCATGTGCTAAAAGGCTTCTCAGCAAATTGTTTCCCATTATATGTGACCAGCACTCCTGGTAGCCCATAACGGCAAATGATGGTTTCCCATACGAAGTCAATGACTTGTTTGCCCATTATTTTTGCAAGTGTTTTGACTTCAGGCCACTTGGTGAAGTAGTCCACGGCTACTAACAAAAATTTTACCCCACCCTTGGCTGGTGGGAATGGACCAACAATATCCATTCCCCATTTGTGAAAGGGCCAAGCTGAGGAGATGGGGACTAGATCGTGTTTAGGGCTTTTGGGAACCGGTGCATGAATTTGACAAGCTTCACATTTCTTGAGTTGTTCTGTTGCTTCTCGGTGCATGGTGGCCAGAAGTATCCGAGGTTCATCAATTTTGCAACCACCGTTCTTGGCCCAAAATGAGCTCCACATATCCCCTCGTGAACCTCTTTGATCAGATATTGACTTTGTTCAGGGCCTACACATCTCAGTAGTGGTGCAAGGTAGCCCTTTTTATAAAGCCTTTCTCCTTGCAACACATACTGTCTGGATTTGATTCGAACCCTTTCAGCCTCAGTCTGGTCCAAAGGTAACTCACCATTTTTGAGGAACCTTTCTATGGGAGTCATCCAATTGGGACCTTCTTTAGTGATTACATCTTGAACCTCCAATTCTTGAATTGAAGGAGTTTTCAGTACTTCCACCAGTACTTTCTTGGTGAGGTGTGCAAAAGTGAGGGATGCTAGTTTGCTTAGGGCATCGGCTCTCTTGTTTTGTGATCTTGGGACTTGTTTGATGGTGCATTCTTGAAACGTGGTCATCAACCCTTTTGCCTTTTCACGGTACTTCTTCATGTTGGGTTCTTTGGCTACATAGCTTTCATTGACTTGACTTGAAACAAGCAACGAGTCTGTGAAGACTTGTAGCTTTTGGATCTTCATTTCTTTGGCAATCTTCAGACCAGCGATCAATGCTTCGTATTCAGCTTTGTTGTTGGTGGTCTGAAATTCAAGTCGAAGAGCATATGTGAATTCTAACCCTTCAGGGTTGATTAAAACGAGCCCAGCTCCTGACCCTTCGATGCTGGAAGCTCCATCGGTAAAAAGCTTCCAGGCTTCAGGGTCAGAAGGTTCAGTGGCAGTTGTGTGTATTTCAGGAATGACTTGTTTTGGGATTTCTACAATGAAGTTCGCCAAGACTTGGGCTTTGATAGCTTTTCTTGGGACATAGGTGATGTTATGTTCACCTAGTTCCACAACCCATTTGGCCAATCGGCCTGAATTTTCTGGTTTTTCAAGCACATTCTTGATGGGTTGGTCAGTGACCACTTGTATAGGGTGTGCTTGAAAGTACCTTCGAAGCCTTCTGGCCGTTTGAATTAAGGCCAGGGCAAGTTTTTCCAAAGGAGGGTATTTGACCTCTGCCAGTTTTAGTGTTTTACTAAAGAAATAAACAGGTACCTGAACTTTGTCTCGTTCGATGGTTAGAACCGCGCTTAATGCTTCTTCAGCAACTGAGAGATAGACAGAGATCAATTCTCCCGTTTCAGGGGCTGCAATAGCTGGAAGCGAAGCCAAGTGTTGCTTCATTTGGTTGAAGGCTTCTTCTGCTTCTTCCGTCCACCTGAAGTCTTTCTTATTGGTGCAACCCTTTAGTGTTTTGAAAAAGGGCAGGGATTTCTCAGCAAGCTTGGAGGTAAAACGCTTCAAAGCTACAAGCCTTCCATTCAGACTTTCCACCTCTTTTTTGCTTTGTGGGGATTTGGTTTCAAGAACAGTCCTGACTTTGTTGGGATTAGCTTTTATGCTTTGTTTCCCCACAATGTGCCCAAAAAACTTGCCTTCCTCGAACCCGAATGATCATTTCCCAGGGTTAAGCTTCATGTTGATCTTTCTTAAGTTTTGGAAGGTCTCTTGTATGTCCTCAAGCATTCGATGCTCGGTTTTGCTTTTGATTACCAGGTCATCAACATAAGCTTTCAGGTTTCTGCTAATTTGGCTAGCAAATGCTTTGTCGATCAAACGTTGGTAGGTTGCACCGGCATTTCGTAGGCCAAAAGGCATCTTTTGATAACAAAAAATACCCTTGTCCGTGTGGAAAGCGGTTTTTTCTTCGTCTTCCACTTTCATGAGAATTTGATGGTAACCCTTGTAGGCGTCGAGAAAGCACATAAAGGGATGGCCGGTTAGAGAGTCAACCTTGAGGTCCATCTCGGGTAAGGGATAGCAATCCTTTGGACATGCTTTGTTTAAGTCTTTGAAGTCGATGCCCATCCTCCAAGACTTGTCAGGATTTCGAACCATGAATGGATTAGCCACCCAGGATTGATACTTGACCTCACGTAGGATCCCAGCTTGTACAAGCTTTTCAACCTCTTGGCATGCTGCCAAGCTTCTTTCAGGAGCCAGGCTCCGTTTCTTTTGGACAACAGGCTTAACATCGGGAGGTATTTTGAGTTCATGCTCTGCAATGCTTCGATGGATGCCTGTCATGTCTTCCGGGCACCAAGCAAAGATATCGCTATAGTGTATCAACAACTTTTCAAGGTGTAAGAGGATTTCTTTGGAAAGGCTTGTGTTAACCCGTACCTTATGTTCGGGGTACTTGGGGTTTATGATCAAGCATTGCTCTTCATCTTTGCTTTTTGAGTTTTCCCCTTCAACCGTGTAAACCTCTTGGGTAGGTTGAAGGGTTGCAATTCCCCTGTCGGTGGGAAACTTCACAACACCTTGACCAACCGAGACAGCCATGTTGAACGCACATTGCCCTGGCCTTCCTATGATCACATCATAGTTGGAAGGTGTATTGATGACCACAAAAGTGAGTGGTTTGGTTTTCTTCATTTTGCCTTCACTAAAACAGACATCAAGGGTTAGTTGGCCTAAAGGCTTCAAGGGTACGTCGGCGATACCTTTTATAGATGACTCGGAGGGTTGAAGCCTTGAGCAGCCGGTTGAAGAATCTTTCATACATGATCTCTGTGGCCGCCCCTGTGTCAATGTAGGCTTTGTTTGTTCTGAGTGTTCCCACGTTTGCTTCCACCGTTAAAGGGTCGGAGAGTAAGTCACCTTGAGGCGGTGGGAAGCAGACACATTGAAGCTCCCAAGCCTCCAAGCGTTGTCGTTTGTGGGGAACACCTTGGTCTATAGTCACCATATTCACTTCTTTGCTTTTTCTTTCAGCCATCTTGTCTTTGACCCCTTTTACCAAATGAGCCAATTCTCCAGACTTGACGGCTTCCTCAATTCTTCTCTTGAGTTGAAAGCAATCGTTGGTGTGGTGACCTTTTTCTTCGTGGAACTCGCAGAACTGGGTGGAGCTTTCGTTCTTCTTGCTTTTGTGCAAGGGTTGAGGAGGTCGGAAGTTGTGTTTCACTTCTTCAGTGGCAAGGATCTCCTGAGGGGTTTTGGTTAAGGCTGTGAAGTTTACAGTCTTCTCCCTACTTGGAGGGTTCCGGCTTTCAGGCCTTCGTTGATCTGAGCTCTTGGGGTATTTGTCATAGGGATTGTAGTTTCCCTTCTTTCGGTTGGGGCTGTTGCCTCGCCAACTAAGAGCTCTATTTCTTTGCTCTTTGAAATCAACGGCTAATGGTCGGGTATTTTGTATGTATTTTAGTGTATTAATTATGTAGTTTTATTGAGTATATTGTTAGAACTTTGGTACTTCATACGTGCTTTTGTATTTCAGGTAATTGATCGTTAAAGATGCTAAATGGGAGACCTGTACGAGCATGGAATGATATCTCGGGAAGACCGAAGCATTATTTGATGTCTTGGGAAGTGTTTCAAGGATTCGGGAAGAGTATAGATGAGTGATCATAAGCCGATGCTAAAACTGAACAAGATGGGTTGACGAAATGCGACCTTGAAGTAAAACGAGCATATCCTAAGCTAGTGTTGAAGTGGATTCACCACCATAGTTTGTTGAGGAGGTGGTGGAAGATATTAGTGGTGAGAGTGATTGAGTTGGTCAAAATGAATCAATTTTCCAAAATGAATCAGAACAAAAAAACATATGAAATGTCTTTTTGTGAAAATTGCACATGTGAAAAATGTTTAAATGGTAAATTGACCAACATGAGAGATGAGGAGGTGGAGAATAATACCACCTCAAGTAAACTCCAAGACCCAAGAATTCCGCTTTTATTAATTCAAATCGGGAAATTTAAAACAGATCGGGCACTGTTAGATCTTGGAGCATGTGTTAGTATCATGTCCGGTAGTTTATATGATCATTATGAATTTGGCCATTAGAAATGGTAAACACCACCGTGGTGTTGGCGGACCAAACTCATACACTTCCCCGGGGCATGGTGACTAATGTAATGGTTCAGGTGGAGGAATTTTTCTACCCAGTTGACTTTCTTGTACTTGACTATGCTAAACGTGGGAATAATACACAACCACAAGTCATATTGGGTAGGCCATTCCTCGCCACAGCACATGCGGTAATTGATTGTGCTAAGGGGGTTTTGGGAATCAAGTGTGGAGACCGTGATAAACGGTTATTATTGTTTGAAAACTCTACTAACCCTCTTGTTGAAAAGTGTGTATCCTTGGACAAGGATCGTAGAAAAGAGGAATGTTTTGTGATTGACAGGATAGATAAGAAGGGATTTGAGAAACTACAGAGTGAGAAGGTGGAAGAGAAAGGTAACCGACCAAGGAAGAAGAAAGTGAGACAGCCACCTAAACAAAATGATCGAGAATGGAGATTGAGGATGTTCGGGACAGATTCTGGCCTATCGGAAGACTGGCAACAAATGATTGAAGAAAAGCGTGCTTATAATGAGAAGGTTGCACGGGAGCGGGCCAGGCACCCACTTGAATGGCATACAGTACATTTTTTATATTTTTAGTTTAAATTTTGAATTTTTTTATATTACTAATTGTATTTCAAGCGTACCATCATAGCAAAAGCTAAGTGTGGGGATACCGCACCACGAGAAAAGTTGGAATTTTGATGCGTCCATTTAGCTACCCAGAGTGCTTTCATGTTCTTTTTGTTGTGGTTAATCCAGGTACGTGTATATTTTGTTGTAACCGAACTTTGTGGGTGTAGTTCACTATAAAACCTCACGAGACCCCACTCGTCCTCCCGGGCTACCGGGGGGTTTACAGGGCTTGTTGCATACGCTAAATGCAATCGTGATTCCTAAGAAAGTGAGTTAGGTCTTTTAATATTTTTAACTAATTTAACAGATTTTATTATGAAACGAATTAATTTGGCTCGGTAATTGTTTTAATAAAATTAACACATATTCATTTTCATAACTCTTAAAAGACCTATGTCTTACACTTGTGAGAAGCTTGCTTCTACACATCTCGAGATTTTGCAGGTTCGATTGTCAGTTTGGTATTGGATGAGACGAGAGTATACGAGTGTTACGAGAGTTCACGAGCCGACTGGTCCTTCTCCAGTCACGTTAATATCAGGTAATTTCAGTTTCATAATTTAATTTTGTTTATATTACTTTAAACGTTAAAAGTGTAATTGTATAATTGCTAGTAGAACCGCCACACCTGACCCCCAAAATTTTAAAATAGCTTAATAGTCAAAAAGTCAATTTCAACCCCGTCCCTCAAATATCTATTAATCGTTCTATCATGTTTAAATTTGAGGACAATGTTAACTATTCTTACATTGAGGACAATGTAAACCTCAAGTGTGGGGATGGGGGAAATTTGAAAATTTTTAGCCCGATAGTACCTCGAAGAGTGTTCAGAAACCAAAGTTGTTAACTGTTAATTACTGCCATTAATGCCAAGTCATAGGTTTCTGGTCATGGTTGGTTTTTCAGCATCTCATTAGTCTTACTCACAAATGTTTTTATAACGAGAAGTTGAAAATGGGGTCGTTTAGGCGAGAATAACGAATCATGGGGACAGGTACACATGTTTATATCGTCAGCCCTATTCCTCCAGTACGTGTGTGAGTTGACCCAAATATATATAATACACATATAATATATAGTACACACATGTCATTTGAGTGCTTTCACTGATGTTCATGGATTACGGGATCACAGTTGGCAAAATGCAAAAGTGATAGAGGCAGCTAGGTTAAGCCTCGTCTGGATGAGCGTGAGTGTGGGTATTGGGGGGTTGGGGCCTCATTATTACACATATGAGGTGGGGTTAATGTGAGGGGCGAGGGGTTGGGTCCCTTAGAAAACCTTTCTTGTACTTATTTTTCAATTGTTTAACCCCGACATTATGTTACGAGACGATTCGGATTACTAGGTTTATTTGTAATTGTATTTGTTTTTGTTTTTGTATTTGTATTTGTTCCATATTTAAGCATCACGTTATTATGCTTAAAAAACTTGAGGAAAATGCCAAAAAGATGTCTGTTTATATCAGTTATGTATTCAGTAGTTCGTTTATGTAAAAAAAAGAAAAAAAAAAGAAAAAAAAAATATGAAATCAGTATGTATGTTAGTTTGCTTATTTAGAGGTTTTATAATAAGTCAGTCAGTTTGTATAGCAGTTTCGTTTATTTAGATGTTTTGTAATAAGTCGGGTCAGATCGTTTGAGCTACTTAAATATTTCCCTTCCATACCCTTACACCTGGCCCCGTTACAACCCTTTTAAAGACCTCTTGATTTGAATTTGTGCCAAAGCAACTTGATGGATTAATATGTACTTATGAGTGATATTGAGAGCTGAGTGATACTGGCACATCTTTTGCTAGTCCATATCTCAAATCGAGAGGAGAGATGTTATATTACGAGTGGTATGAGCATGTGTGCCTTAACCGGAAACAAAGTACACCTGTCTGGGCGGCTCTGTTGTTTTTATTATAGCATTTAACCGTATCTGTGAGATGTCAATCTAAAAACAGTGTCAGTCTGGGAAACTGGGTATGACCTTAAACCTTACTAGTATTAATGGCGATAATCTACATACCTATGATGGAGGTTAATGTTTACTTTAGATTTTGCTTGAGGGCAAGCAAAAGATAAGTGTGGGGATGTGATGGTCGGGTATTTTGTATGTATTTTAGTGTATTAATTATGTAGTTTTATTGAGTATATTGTTAGAACTTTGGTACTTCATACGTGCTTTTGTATTTCAGGTAATTGATCGTTAAAGATGCTAAATGGGAGACCTGTACGAGCATGGAATGATATCTCGGGAAGACCGAAGCATTATTTGATGTCTTGGGAAGTGTTTCAAGGATTCGGGAAGAGTATAGATGAGTGATCATAAGCCGATGCTAAAACTGAACAAGATGGGTTGACGAAATGCGACCTTGAAGTAAAACGAGCATATTCTGAGCTAGAAAATGAGTTACGAGAGCCATAATATATGAATTTTGGGTTTCTCGACGAGAGGAATCCGAAAATGAGGTTTTCTTAGGTTGCGGTACGCGATGGGATGGTCATATGACCATCGCGTACCGCGAAGAGAGTGCAGACGGGAATTTTAGGTTTATATGTTATTTTTCATTCTCAAGAACCCTAACTCCGTTTTGACGAACCATAGGCGATTCCAGCAGCTCCAAGAGGCGATCTCCACTATCCTAGCTCGTGTCAAGACCATATCTATGATCCATATCATCCGTATCGAAGATTTGATGATGTCTCGGCTCGGCTAATCCCATAGAATCGCACCCGGAATGTATAGTTTGTAACCTTTTACAGTTTTTCTCATGTGATTAGAACACTTGTGTATTGTTATTGATGATTGATATATGATAATTGATGTTTAGTATTTCTGTGTGTTCGGTCGGTTTAGGTTTACGTTGGTCTGAACGATCAGTTACCAGTTGCTAGATAATTAGTCATATAACTATTTGGTTAGATTGAATACGATAAAATGTACAATTACCCTTAACTGAGTCACACTGGCAAGGACTGTTTGATAACCAGTGCCGTGTGTAAAGTAATTGTTGACGTCTAAGGTTTTGTCTGGTTGATCAGTTTTTAGTTAATCGTTATTAATAAATCTGTTAGGTTGCATGAGATACTGTTTGGTTGCTTACTTGAATTCCCGGGTGTGGTTTTCTTTGTTAACTGCTTAATACTCGTTTACTTGTTCGTTGCTTAGTTCTTTCAATTCAAACTAGTGCTTGTGTGATCAGCACTAAAACTTGTTACTTCATAATATTAAATCTGTTACACGAATTGCATTGACCACATACTCCTTGTGATACGATACCCTACTTGCTTTAACTATTTAGAATAATTAGGTTTTTGTTTGACTCAAATGACGGTCATAAAAAACGGCATCCTCGCCTCGGATATGAGCTTCAGCTCGTTCGAGAGCTTCTTCAAGGGTTTTAGGTAGGCACTTGTTAAAGTCCCTTGTGAGGTATTTGGAGGTGATGACGTTCATGAAGCCTGCCACCCTCATTTTTTCGTCAGCCCCCACATACTGTAACCCTTCTTTCTTGTACTTTTTGATGAAGTCCTGAAGGCTCTCATCATCGTTTTGTTTTATCAGAAAAATGACAGTGGCGTCCTTGACGTACCTTCTTTGTTGTGAGAAGTGGGCCAAGAAGCCCTTGCTCAGATCGTCGAAGCTTCGAACGCTTTGAGCAGGAAGGTCATTGAACCATATCCTGGCGGACCCAACTAACGTTTGCATGAACATCAAACAACATTCAGCATGGGACCATTTTTCAATTCTGGCCGCCCCAGTGAAGACCTTGAGGTGGTCTTCGGGATCTTCAGTCCCATCATACGTTCTTATGTGGGGTGGCATCTTGATTTTTGTTTGAAAGTCATAATCGGCGATTTGTTGAGAGAAACAAGATAGGTTACCGGGCTTGTAAGGTTTTGCCAAATCTTCATCTAGCCTTACAGCAGGATTATGACTTGTTGTTCCTGGGTGAGTACCCAGTGCTTGGTTGATGAGCTGGGTCCAAGGGAAGTGTGCCATCATTTGAGCTATCATCTGTGGCATGAGGTTAAAGCCTTGAAGGCTTTCAGGAGTTTCTGCTGTTTGACTTGTTCCCATGGGAGCGCTCATTGTAGCACTTCGAGCCAAGGGTAAGACCGATAAGGCCTGCTCCCATGTGGTGGCTGTAGGAGGAACACTTGAAGCTGGTGACTGCCATATTTGGTCGAGAGTGGTCTCGTGACCAGGGGGTTGTGAAGTGAACAAAGGGAAAGCCGTTGGGCTTGGTCTCCCATAGGTGTAGGGAGACGGGTTAAAGGGTTGACAGGTTACACTTGGACCAGCTTCAAAAAGAGAAGCAGCTGGTCGTGAGCTGATTAGGGGGGAAGGTGGACGTCCGAGCGACAATGAGGGCTCTGATTCATCATAGTCTAGCCTTATTCTTATCCCCTTTTCTCTTTCTTGGCTCACGTGTTGGTTAAGAAGATGTCTTAGTTGCAAGAAATGCCGTGATACCCCTTCCATCGTCATGTCAACACGTTCCGGGGTGTTCGTGATTCCTGCATGAGGAGAAGGAACTCCGGATCGTGAAGGGGTTGGAGTTCGAAAAGGTGAAAACTCGAGGAACAAAGGTCCCGTCGAAGTTCCTCCCGGAGTGGAAAAAATCGAGGTTGTCGCCGGAGTTTCTTGTCCGGCACTTGGTGTCGGTGTTCTTGAAACTTGGTTGACTTCACCGGGAGATCCACCTTCCGACATGGTGATGGAGCTACACTACTGGTCTTTATGATAAAGTAAGCGGCGTAGCCCCACGGTGGGCGCCAACTTGTTGCTACAACAAAGATAAGACAATTGATGGTGAATGGACTGGTTAGGCTAACAAGCTTCAAGGGTTCATGTTAACCTAACACAGGTCGTGGTGTCCCTCTACGTTTGCAAAACGTAGAAGGAGGTTCACTAGTTAGTTGTTTGTTGTTATAGCTCACCGAAGATCAAAAACCGTGATGTTTGGAATCGGTTTTGGGATGATGTTCTTGGTGAAGCTATGAAGTTATTGAAGTAAGAAAGAAATAAGCAAGAAGCATATTTCTCAAGGAAGAAGAGAAGATAAGGGGGGGTATGTTATCTGCCCAGATCTTATTGTCTTCTTGTTTGTGGCCAAGTCTCTCTTATATAGGAGAAGAGACTTAAGCCTTTCGTCCAGTTGTAACTAAACTAGTTCCCTCCAGTTTGCATAGAGAGTTGACCTTTATGGGCGGGAAAGCTTTGGACCGCTGGTCCATGATTAAAATAATAATACTTTATCTGAACATGTCCCTTGCTCAGAGGGGACAAGGATGTGAACAGTGATTTGACATCGTACTGTAGTATGTGGGTACTTGTTTACATAAGTTTGGGCGGGAATCAAAGCTTTTAACCTTTTAACCTTTATAGCGTTAATGTGTTCCAGCCATTTCATTATTTCCTTGGGCTACCCCCGTCATCACGAACTAATACCATTTGGTGTAGGGAGGAGGAGTTGTCCGGGATTGAATCTTGCTCATAGAGAGTTAAGCAAAATATTGGCTTCTTTGATTTACAACTTTGATTGGAAGCTTGAAGAAAATATGAGAGCAATGTACCACTCATGGAAGATAAGTTCGGGCTCTTACTGCCAAGAAATGTACCACTCATGGCCATTCCAATAGACCATGACCGTCTTTAAATATATCGTTGTACTTGCATATTTTTTTATGTAATGTATTTGAGTTTGAACTTATGAGCGTTCTTTAAATATTAACCCCTAAGTTTGTTTTTGGCTTTAATTAATTCCAACCTAGAGTTGTGTGTTCTTTCTATATATTGTTTTAAAAATAAAATGCTATTCACAGTACAAGATTATGTTTATTAATAACATTCTTATCTAGTAGTAAGTAGAATTGAAAATTTTCGAAAATCAACTAGTAACGTTACTCATTCACTTTAAGGGGTCCGCCCTTGGAATCGGATAACATATATTAAAAATTTTAATGCCCTTTTGTTGCCCATAGACACGACTATTTTAAATATTTTGATAATTGTTGATATTTTATAATTCTTATTAGATGATTAGCTATTAGATGATTAGCTTGTTAGTTAGATTTATTATAGTCCTTTTAATGTTTTCTCCATAAAAATTCCAAGTTTCAGTTATTCAATACAAAATACTATTCACTAATATATTTTTTTCAACTCTTTTGAATTGTTTTAGTTATGGCATTTGATTATATAAACCTGCATGTACAATAACTTGTTGACCATGTTAGTCAATGTTGTAGGAATGAAAAGCCTATGAATATAAGTGAAGTAGCACTTACCACCAGTCTAAACATTGTATCAAACAAGTTGTTCTCCATGGATTCAAGGAGGTGTTGTCGGGTTTGATGGAAATTGGAGGGAAGCCTAACCTAGTAGACTTTTTCCCGATACTCAGATCCCTCGACCAACAGAGGTTAGCATAACAAGCAAATTTTTATTTTAACAAGTTTTTAGCTAATTTCAATAGCATCATTGATTAAAGATTGCAAAGAAGAGCGATTTCTTCATTGTATGACAATGGTATATCAACTCAAAAAGATGTTTTGGACTTGCTGCATGATATCAACTTCAAAGATGGGAACGGTTTGAGTATAAATGAATTGAAACATTTGTTCACGGTAAGTATAAATGAAATGATTAATGAAGAGGAACATATCTTAGAGAAAGCAATAGGGTATTATGTGTTACTTTTACATTCTTTTTCTGTTTGTGTAATATTGTTTCTTCATTGTTGTTTTAATAATTATGGATATTTGTAGGACGGAGATTGAATGGTTTCAGGGGAAGAATTTGACACAAAAGGTTTTGAGGAAGAAACCTTAGAACGGGATCCGAGCACCGATTACTCACTACTAGAAAATGAGGCATTTTTCTACAACGGATTCCGTAGGAAATTTGTTGGAAACCCACTTTCCAAAAAATTCCAAAACAGGTTATGTTGGAAAAACATGTGCTTGAAAATCATTTTCAACCGTTTTGCCAACAACTTTCTAACAAAATTGCTACAAAATCATGTTGTTGCAAACTTCCAACAACTTTCCTACAAAAATATTTGCTACAACATTCCAACAAAATAATTAATTTTAACAAACAAAAAATTCAAATATGCAAATATAAATTCCAAAAAAATTCTGATAAAAATAATTTTGTTGGATTTTGTTAGAAAGTTAGCAACAATTTTCCAACAACAATCTTGTTGTCACTATGTTGTTGCAATATTGTAGCAAAATTTTATCTAGTTTTTTTTGTTGAAAAGTTGGAATTACTTGTCGTAAGAAATTTGTACGAACTTTTTGTAGAAAACGGTATTGTTTTCTAGTGGAGACTAAAACAAAATTCTGTGAAATCTTTTTTAATTTCTTTAATCCACCACAAATCCCTGACGACAAAGAAGAGATTGATGAGGATGTAAACAATAAAAAGAAGGTAATCACTCATTAAAAGTTTTCAGTTTTTACAATTTACATACACGTTAACGCTATTGCTCATACGTGATACGTCAATCCTTTTGTAAATGCAGTGAATAATCTTAGTGGAAAAACCAAGTTTAAATCAGTATCCAGCTCGGACTTGGGTTCATGATGTGGGTATATGTACGTATTTGATGTATGATATTGCAGTGAGTCATGTGAGTGACACATGTGTGCAGTTGTCAATTTTTGCTCCAGTTTCTTGTTTGATTCATCACATGCCTATTCATTATTGTGTACCTTTTTTTCTACTTTGTTAGGAGGCTACATTTATTAATACATTTTTAAGATATATTATGTAATGTCCTTTTTAAACAAATATGTTGCAAACATTGTTTATTTTGAGTTTTCCGTACTTAACACTACTAGAAAAAGAGATGTTTTTCTACAACTATATTGTAGGAAATTTGTTGGAAAAATTCAGTTTCTAAAAATTTTCTAACAAAAAAGTTGTTGGACATGCTTGAAAATCGTTTTCAACCATTTTTAACAACTTTTCTTACAAAATTGCTACAAAAACATGTGGTTGTAAACTTTCTACAACTTTCCTACAAAAACTATTCATAATGTTTATTAGATAATATTGTAGCAAAGTTTGAGCTTATTTTTTTTGTTGAAAATTTGTTGGAACTACTTGTCGTAGGAAATTGGTATGAAGTTTTTGTGAGAAAATGACTTGTTTTCTAGTAGTGCTTTATGTGGTTAGTTTGTTTGGTCCAAAGTCCAAACATTGCATTCACCACCAAAAAGCCAATTTTGTATCTAACTATCTATACAAACTTATTTGTGACTATAAGTTATAAAGTCGGTTATTTCAGCTAAAGATTGATATCTTCGGTTACATGCACACCCCTAGATTCTATTAATTAAAGTTGATGTAGTTTCAGGTGCTACTATACGTACACCATCTAATGTCTATCATACCGGTTTTTTGATAAGGCCATGAGTATACTCTAACTCCAACATAGGTTAAAATGACATGTCATTTTAAAGATGGAATAAACCACTTCCCACTTATGTTAAATTTGTTAAAAATGTGCCTTGGATTATGCTTTTAACGGGTTAAAAGACAAAGAACAATATATTAAATTAACAATTAATAGAAGTGAGTTGAAGTTAAAAAGATTAAACCATTTCCTTTGGATGAGATGAAGTGAAAGAGAGAAAAATAAGTGATGTTGTACTTATGTGGAATTAAGATGTGCTAGAGTAATAATCTCGCGGGTACTAATACCATTAACAGAACACCCAGTAATTTATTGGGTACTGTACGAAGTATTTGAAATAGATCTTCATCGGTTCGTAAACCGATTATATACACACCACTTATAAACACCATAATAGGCAATATTCACCGGCCCACAAGCACCATGATAGATATTTCCGGAAGTCCACAGAAAAATGATTGCTAATTATTCTGATAAAGACGTTCATCACTAATATCACCCCATGGCCTAAGAGAAAAACGATCATAAGGGTTGTATGGTAGGTGAAAGATTTTATCTAGCATGTGTTATAAATGCTATATGTCACTGGCCTAAATTTAGCCTACAACAGATTCCCTCTCATCACTGGCAATAGTTATTCTCTCACAACCAACCACACACTATGGATATTGCAACCTTCTTGCTCGTGCTACCTTTACTTTTAACTTTCATCTATGTATACACCATCTCCGGCCACCGTAACCCGCGGCTTCCTCCGGGTCCTTACCCTTTTCCAATCATAGGAAACCTCTTACAACTTGGCAACAAACCCCACCGCTCTCTTGCCGCGCTCTCTAAACGTTACGGTCCTTTAATGTCACTTAAGCTCGGAAGTAGAACAACAATAGTTGTTTCATCACCCGACATGGCTAAAGAATTCTTTCACAAGCATGACCAATCGTTCTCTGGCAGCTCGGTCCCAGACATAGTCCGATTGAATAACCACAATGAATACTCCATCGCGTGGCTCCCGGCTGGAGATCAATGGCGAATACTACGACGAGTTACTAAAGAGCATGTGTTCTCTGGAAAATGTCTAGATGCTACCGAACAACTACGCGGGCAAAAGGTGCGTGCATACTTAGACTATGTGTTATGGAAGAGGATTATTAACCAAAATCGTTGTCATGTCTATCACCATCAATGTAGAAAGTGGTGCATTATTTACATCTGAATGTAAATAATGTGATATCTTTTTCAATTATTCGACACATAAAAATTAAAAAATACTCCCGATAACACATTAACACATATTGCAGGTACAAGAACTTGTTGACCATGTTAGTGATTGTTGTAGAAATGAAAAGGCTGTGAACATAGGTGCAGTTGCATTCACCACAACTTTGAACATTTTATCAAACTTTTTGTTCTCTACGGACTTCTCTCAATACGATTTAAAGTCATCACAAGAAATTAAAGGGGTGATATCGGGTCTGCTAGAAATTTCCGGGAAGCCAAACCTAGTAGACTTTTTTCCGATACTGAGACCCCTAGACCCACAAGGGTTAGCATCACAAGTAAATGTTTATTTAGACAAGTTATTTGCTATTTTCGATAACATCATTGATCAGAGATTGAAAAGAAGAGCAGTTTCGTCATCGTACGACACCGATTTATCAACACAAAATGATGTTTTGGACTTGTTGCTCGATATTAACTTCAAAGACAACCACGAAATGAGTATAAATGACATGAAAAATTTGTTCTTGGTAAGCTGATACATTTTATGAGATCATAGAATACGCTATATTGGTTGACTGAAATCTTGAAGTAGTTATTCCTATGTATAGTATTTTAAAATCATTTCCTAAACTATTGTAGGATTTGTTTGTCGCGGGAGCTGATTCGATATCAACCACATTGGAGTGGGCGATGACTGAGCTCATTCGTAATCCAAAGAAAATAGAGACAGCTCGGCTCGAGCTTATGAAACACATGCACAATAACAGAACTTTGAACGAACATGATATCCCTCAACTACCTTACCTACAAGCTGTTATAAAAGAAACTTTTCGGTTACATCCACCTGGCCCTTTTCTTGTACCTCACCAAGCCATACATGATGTAGAAGTTGAAGGCTTCATAGTCCCTAAAGGCGCACAAATCCTCTGTAATGTTTGGGCAATTGGGCGAGACCCAAATGTCTGGTCCAACCCAAATGTGTTCATGCCGGAGAGGTTTTTGGAAGCTAACATTGACTATAGAGGTCAAGATTTCGAACTCATACCATTTGGTGCAGGGAGGAGGAGTTGTCCTGGATTGAATCTTGCTCGTAGAGAGGTGCACACAATATTGGCTTCTTTGATTCACAACTTTGATTGGAAACTCGCAGGAAATATGAGAGCAGAAGACTTGGATATGGAAGAGAAGTTCGGGCTCTCACTGCCAAGAAATGTGCCACTCATGGCCGTTCCAGTATACTATGACCGTCTTTAAATAAATCGTTGTACTTGCATTTTCTTTTTATGGTTAAATGTATTTGGGTTTGAACTTATAATAGTTCTTTAAATATTAACACATAAGTTTGTTTTTCCTTTAAATAATTCCTAGACTTGTGTGTTCTTTTATATGCTGTTTTAAAAATAAAATGCTATTAACATTACTAGATTGTGTTTGTTTATAACATGCTTAATTATCTAGTAGTAAGTAGAATCGAAAATTTTCAGAAAAATGTCTACAAAAGTTGTCTTGTTAGGAATAAAGTAAATGTGAACGATTCAGAATAAACGAGCTTCAATCCTTCATATTAACTCTTAATACCGAGTATCAAAGTTGTACTCGATTACATCTTAATTAGAAACATAATGATTCTAAGGATTTCTAACACCTGTAAATGGAGGAAACCTAACTAGTATTTGAAAGGATGAACGATCAATAAAACACCAATTTTAGCGGTTATGATGTACACAAAAGTCGACATGTAACATTGCATGATCACTAAAAGTGCTTTCTTTCATGTGTGGTAAAATTTAAGCCATCACAATTCACAAAGTTCAGGGTCCCATCCCAAAAGATGTATACCTTTTAAAACTAATACTAACAATATATCTAGCCTGCATTGCGGCAAAGCTTGTTAAATGCATTATAGGCTTCGAAAGATGCCTTGTGTAGCAACGGAAACTCGGTTAATATCAGTTCTGTTCATTGCGGATACAAGTTATTATTATTTTTTATTTTTTTCGCCAAATTTTAAAATCAAAAAGTTTTGTGTCAAAAGTTGAAAGTTTAAAAGTTTTATTGTAAAAGTATAAAGCTTGTGGCCAAAGTTGAATGGTTAAAAGTTTTGTGACCAAAGTTTATGTTACCAAAGTTTATGTTATCAACTTATTTTTTCTATCCGATCTAAAGTCCTAAAACATCAATTTGAAATTCGGAAAAAACTTGTCAGGGTTAAGTTTTTTTAGCAGGATCCAATGAAAACAAATAGTATAAAAGGTGGGACTAGTGACAACAGTTTTCTAAGCCGAGATTATTATTGGCCAGCCTTGAAAATGTAGGATTAATAAAATCCAATTTTCCTATATATAATATTCATAAACAAATACGTAAAAAGCATGTTGATTATATCCAAATTCGGAGGCGCCAATAGTTTTAACATTGTGGGTAGTGATACTATTACTACATGACAACCTCTATATGAAATGCCAATATGTTATATGTATACGAAAAGGGTGGTTCGACTAGCATATACTATTAGCCAAAACATTGTTAAAATACTTTTACGAAAGGGTTTTATCAAAAACGTGAGAAAACTACGAGAATTTTTTTTTTAACCCTATGATAGAAGGAATAGGATTATAGGAAATGGACTTAACGAAATCTTCAAAAATTAAAACGGATCAGTACCGGGTTAGCGAATCTATTCTAACCATAAAAATATTCTTACAATGTTAGGCGGATATATGGGGTGATTCATTTTCTCTGTTCTTTGATTTACAATTGAGTAAACTGCGACTTTCGTCCCTGTGGTTTATCCAAATTTGTGGTTTTAGTTCAATATTTTTAAATTTGTAATTTTCGTCCATTTAGTTTCAGTTTACTTGCAGTTAAACCCGAATTTACTAACCCCGTTAAGTTTGATCTTTAAACCCATCAGCATGTGTCTCACGTGAGGGGCAGTTTTGTCCTTTTTCTCCCCAAATACACCCAACCCCTCACGTGAGCGAGCTTGCGAATTAGGATTGGGGTTTATTTTGGGAGAAAAAGGACAAAACTGCCCCTCACGTGAGGGGCAAGCTGATGGGTTTAACGATCAAACTTAACGGGGTTAGTGAATTCGGGCTTAATTGCAAGTAAATTGAAACCACAGGGACGAAAATGGCAAATTTAAAACTATTGGACTAAAACCGCAAATTTGGACAAACCACAGGGACGAAAACCGCAGTTTACTCTTTACAATTTAATATCCTTAGTATTTTGTTAACATCCATGTACAACGCTGGTTTCATGCCACAATTGATTTTTGAGATATTAAACTAATGAAGAATATGATGTTTATGCAAACGATTCTGTTTAACTTTAGAGAGAAAGAGGTATAAGGTATAAACACTATAAACTATATAGTCATGTAAGTTTTTTTTCCTAAGAACTTATATGCCATGCTTAATTAAGTGTGATCTACTAATCTTTCTTACGGCTTACTAGAGCATGGGAGCAAAGGTGTGGAACTTTTGTTCGCGACTCAAACTGAAGACAAGACAAGGTTTATAAGGTTAGATCTCTCTTTATTCTCATCACATGGATAAGTTACGTATATTAAACTGACTTCTTGTTGTGTTCTTCTAGCTATTTGGGTTGTGTAGCATTATACGTGAATTTGTGTGCAAAAAGATTTCAAGAACGTACAGTCTTAACATTATGACTGTGGGGTCTAATAGCCAAAGATGCGCAAAGATAAGGAAAATATTAAGATAAATAGAATATTTATACTTTGAATATGTTATGATATTATCCTAAAATTTTAGGTCAATTGTATATGTGAATGAAAAGGGCATATATGATTGCATACAGAATTAATACGAGTTGAATGTGACGATCATTCATTCGTATGGAAGAGGGGGGGGGGGGGGGGGGGGGAGGGCATGACCTCATATGAAATATGGGTATATCTTGGCAACTAAACTTTTTGACTTTAAATATATGATATGGTATGAGAGAATGTTTTGTACCCTCGTAGTGTGTTCGATTATATTACTGTATGAATGTAGAATTAATGTATTAAAAGCTAGAACTCACCCAATGATGTTGACTTTTAGTATCCACATCAGGTTAGCAGGTGTAAGAGACATGGATGGCATTGAGGCGAGACTACTTGGCTTAAAACCTACATCCCTATGTTTTGACTTGTTTACTATTATCTTTTAGACTATTTTGTTATGGTTTGTGTAAGGATTACCTTTGAATACAGATGATGATTTTGTTTCCGCTGCAAGTTTATGAATTTCTAAGGTTAAGAACTATGTTGCATTTGTAAACCTGACCGCTGAGACACCCTAAGTTTGGATCGTTTCGTTTTCTGATTCTTTTTCCTTCGGGAATATGTAGGCAAGTCTTGCATAAGGCTACTTCCTCATCATCAATCCAAGGCTTTCTAGTCTCCCATATCGGATGTTTTGGTGCCATACATTTGAATTGACAACAAAACGTCTTTGACACGTGTATGGTTGACTATCATATTGTTGGTTTATTTAATGATACAAGAACATGTCAAAAGTATATTGACCCAGTCCGACTTGGCTTGGCATATATGGAGGATGAGGGTTGTATTGTGTGTAGTGCATATGTTAGTTCGGAAGCGGTTGCCTAAATTGCCACGTCAACTCGCTTCTTGCAAGTTATACTTCTTACCACTCTTAATAAACTGGTACATACATTAACACAATGTGCCAATGTGGGATGAGTTCACACAAACAACCTTATGAAATTCCCTATTCGTCGGTTTGAATATGTGGAATAGGGTTGGTTGTGTTATTATGGGACGACTCGGTTTTTTGGTTCTTAACTAATGCAAAACCGAAACTGAACTAAATTTTCGTTTTTTGGAAAAGCGTAAAACCAAACCATCGATTTATATTTGGGTACGGTTTTTCTTTAATTCCATTGTTTTACCTGTAGAATGATTATTTATTTATTTATTTTGGGTCTCAACTGAACCAGCCTCTCTATTCCTACGGGGTAGAGGTAAGTTTGTCTACATACTACCCTTCTCATACCCTACCATAGCTTTGCTATTGGTGGGATTTCCTGAGTACGGTGATGATGATGATGATTTGTTTCATGAACAACTCAATATCACACGTGTCTATGACCCGACCAAAGTAGGTGCGTGAAGATGGGTTTGAAGGTCTACCAATAGGGACTTAGTTAGCTATTGATGGTGTTGGGTAAAAGAAATCAGAGAGATCGCTTTGGTTCTTAAAAAGGTTCACGGATGTTTACTATAATGATGCAGAGTGCAACCTTTGTAGGATTTTGAAGGTGGACCGGCGGCACCTTTGAAGGTGCATCGCAATATCATGATCATGTTAACCAAAGCAAGTTGTACACTAGCACTCGGTTAACAGCAACAACCCAAGTATTTTTTTAAGGAATCCTATAAATCCTAATCTTTTTCATCATCATTTTGGTGGGGTACTGGGTGGTCAAGATTTTTTACCTTAGGTTAGGTTCTGAAGGGTATGTATATTCATAAGAAGCTCAAAGGAAAAATGAGAGTAGAAGACTTGGATATGTAAGAGAAGTTCGGGTTGACATTGCCAAGAAATGTACCACTTAGGGTCGTTCCAGTTAAATTAAGATTGTCTTTAAAATAATTGTACTTATTTATATAATATTAAAGATTATATTTGTAGTAATGTATTTAGGTTATCCTTAATATTCTGATTTACAAGCTTGGTGACTTAAATGGAGAGTTGATGAGGTTGTCATTTGGCGAATATGAGGTGATGAGGTTGCCACTTAAGAAGTGCACGTTATAAATTTATAAAACAAAAACTAGTGGGGATAACTTTTAATTATTACTAGATTCAAAGTTAGGATTGTAACATTTTTTGTGTTGGAATTAACTCTGATCAATAGGTTAAAATTGAGACTGTTAACATCCAAATTTTTAATTATATATATATATAAAGAAGATGTGACTTTTAACTAAATTTTTTTGAAGTCCAAATTTATTAAATTTTAGGGTTGAATCACCTAACATTGTTATCTTGCCAATTGTTGTTGTACACAGTCAATGTAAATGCATGTGAGAGATAATGATATTAGTCATTAGTTATCTTCTTATATATCTCATTCTATAACTTATAAAAATTATAATTCTCTAAACTTATATCACATTTTTTTAAAACCTCTCACGTCTTATTATTTTTATTTTCATCTTTATCTTTCTCACAGTAACTTTTTATTATTTGTTTTTTTTTGTACAATCACAATAATTTGATGGAGAATAAATATAGCTCTTCATATATGAAAGTTACTATAGTATTTTCTAAAATATACACTACTAGAAAACATGTCATTTTCCTACAAGCATTTCCTACAAAATTCCTACGACAAGTAATTCCAACATATTTCAAACGAATTTCCAACAAAAAAAATAAGTTCTAATTTTCCTACAATATTGCAACAGAATAGTAACAATAGGATTTTCATTGGAAAATTGTTGCTAACTTTCCAACAAACTTCTAATAAAAAAATATATTTATCAACTATTACTTTTGTTTTATTATGCTTGTATAAACTAACCCCAAATGAAAAATAAACCAGAAAATAGCTTTTGTAGGAAAGTGGTAGGAAGTTTGCAACGATGTATATTTGTATCAATTTTGTAAGAAAAGTTGTTGAAAAATGATTGAAAACAATTTTCAAGCATATGTTTTTCTAACACCACATTTATTGAAAAGTTGTTGGAAAGTGGGTTTTCCAACCTACGAAATCAGTCGTAGAAAAATGTCGAATTTTCTAGTACTGATAGTGTTGGGAGAAAGAAATATGAGATGTGATGTGAATGCTCTTTTGAAACAAATTTAATTGATAAAATTAAAATAAATAAGTTCGTAAACGTGATATACGTTTAAGATTGTGTGGATGTGACTTTAAACACTAAGCTAATAAATTCAATTAACACTAGACGTCACATCACTATCAACGTGTGCCACATGATATTCTCTCTATATAACCAAGTTAAAACACTTAAGTTTTCATTACAAAAATTTTTGTCAAAGTTTAGATTTGTGTAGCATCACCATTCCCCACACAACCACAAATATGGACAATTCAACCTTCTTGCTCATACTACCTTTCCTTTTAACTTTCATCTATGTATACACCATCTTCTGCCGTCGTAAGCCGCGGCTTCCACCAGGGCCTTACCCGTTACCGATCATAGGAAATGTTACGTATTAAATAGTATAGGGGGTTATGTGTCATTGTTAGGAAGTAGGAGGGTATAGATGTAAATAATCATTGTAACCGAGTTGTTAAATATACGAACGGGAATAGGGAATAGACAGCTATTGATTTGAGATATTATCTCCTTCTTCTTCTGTGATTCTTTTTGTATCGTAACAAGTGGTATCAGAGCTGTTCGATTATTATCAGACACTCTTCTGGCGTTAAATTCTGGTGATAATCAACAATTTGCGGTGACTGAGTAATTCAGTTCGATTAGAAGACAACAAAACTGAAGATTCGGTTCAAGAAAAATTCCAATAGCAGCAAAGATTTCCAGAAATTCAATGTGGTGACTGTAAGTGACGATTCATATATCTTATTTTGAGCAATTAGGGCACCAATCGGAGTTCTACAGCAACAATCATATTGGGCGATAGTGGGTTTATGCGCAACAATCAAATTAGGGTAATAACGGGTTCTTGACAGTAATAATCGAAGGTACCAATCAAAGTAACAATGGTGTTCTTGTGTTCGTGTGGGGGTTTGATATGGGAGAACAAGGTTCGCGTTTGCGCAAGGAGTCGGTGTTCTTGCGGATGGTTGAAATATGAAGGTAGGGGTCATTGTTGTGGCTACATACCGGATTATTCAAAACCACCAACTGATTGGGAACTTTATAGTGGTTACAGATGTGTTGATGAATGGATGGGATCATCAACATGGGGAAAACGAAGTCCTCGCTTATTCGAAACCAAATATGAAGAAACAAGAGTTTTAAATACTGCATTGTCCATGGAAGACATCAAGAACTTAAAGCAAACAGGTTCAATTCAAGATTATTGTAGTTCATTTGATTTTCTCCTTACTAAAGTAATTGTAAGTGAGGATTATGCTACAAGCTTGTTTGTGGAGGATCTTAAACATGAAATTAAGTGGTGGGTTCAGTTCTTTAGACCAAAAACACTCTAAGAGGCTTACGAAAGGGCAAAGAAACAAGACAATTTTCTTACCATTTGCTATGGCAATAAAGAATTTAAGAAGGTGGGTAGTCAATCTTTTAGTGCAAATGGAGATGAGGAGTGTAGTGAAATGGAGGTTCAACTCATTGATGAGACTGAAAAGGGGGTTGAGGCAAGAAACCATTGATCAAGTATTAATTCATGATTCAAGGGAAGATGGCAAGGAAGGGAAAGCAAATCTTGTTGATGAAATGCTTGAAGAAAAAGTGAATTCAACAAAGGGTTATTTTGAAGAATCAGTAAAGGAGAAGCATGATGGTAATATAGAATCAGAAAATGAAATATCTGCAACTGCATTTAATGAGATCATGGTTGAAGATTCTAAGAAAAATAAAACAAATGTGGAAGCAAATAAGGATGAGAAATTGGAGTGTTCAGACAATTTGGAAGTACTGTCACTAGTGGATAGTGGTGATGCATTTATGATTGATATGGGCCATAAATGGATGGGTTTGATTACTGTGTACCACCTGATAGCCATATATAATTGTAAAGTCGTACACAAGTGTAAAAAGTTTCGTTTATCATCTTTTCCAACTGTTTACGAACATGCCAATGAAATTTATTGTGTAAAGACCTTTGAATTGAAGGCTAATCCATATGACAATGGGAGAAATGGTGAAGATACAGTAGGCGCTCCATATAAATTCATGTTTCGTGTACAGGTGACCCTTGGCAGATTACCAATGTTGAATGTCAAAATGGTTGATATTGTTTCTGAGCATACAGTGGTTATAACTGAAGATAGTGTTCCTATTGATTTGGTTAACGTAATCAAAACACTTGACAAGATCGAGAGTTGCAAGGGTATTAAGAAGATATATAAAATGGATTGTACGATTAAGCAGGAATTACTAATAAGAAGGATGAATTGGTGGCACAGATGGGAATTTAAATTTACTTCAAGGATTCTCTCAAAATTGAGGTCTTATTGTAAATATGACCTAAATATAGGAAATGAAGCTGTAGTCAAAGGTTTATTTCTGTCTAATATAATTTCAACCAAGCTGCCATTTTTTGACCCTTTTGGCTGCTATATGGATATATTGTTGGGTTCAAAGGTTAATACGTCTTTAGCTTCAAGAGTTACTAATGGTATTAGGATTTTACTGATTTGGTGTAAATTGGCATCACTTCAGCTAAGGAAATTTGTAAAGGGTTTGAAAAATGGAAGTAAAATTTTTAAATATCACATGAAAGGTGCAAGGGTAAAATGGAGTTTCAATCAACAATTGTTAGTTAGAGGAAATAAGGAAGAATTAAAGAGCTTGATTGGCAAAATTAGTGAGCATCCAATTGGTTCTGGCTATAAAGTGATGAAGATGGTGAGTTTTATGTGATGGATTTTGGGGCGACATGAGAATGTGAGTTTAACAATTGGGACGAAACAGAATTTCATTCGTCACTCAGATGGGTATGATCTTTGGATGGTGCCATGGCTTAATGCTACTGCCAATGGAATTCTTAGATATTATAATAGTGTTTTTAACAAGATTGTACGACTGAGTTGTATGGATTTGATAAAAAGCAGGCTGCTAATTCTAGATGATGTTTTTATTGGCTCAACAATTAGGACTCTGCTGGTCTGGTATATTGGTGGAGTTTGGATCATGAAGATAAGGAATTGGGTAGAAATATTAATCAATGCTATGCAGTTATTAAGTGGCCCAATGAAGATAAGCACAAAAGATCTTGAAATTGGAATATGTAATGAGGCGTGTGATACTTCAATAGAAATGCTCCAACAGTTGTATTTCGCTGATTTGGTATCAAGACTTGACGACGAGCAAGATTTTTTGAAGTTTGGTTTTGATACTTTTGATTAGCAATTTTTTTTTCTTCTTTTCTTCTGATTTTTTAGGACAAAAATCTTTGAAGGAGGGAGTAATGTTACATAGTAAATAGTATAGGGGGTTATGTGTCATTATTAGGAAGTAGGAGGGTATAGATGTAAATAATCACTGTAACCAAGTTGTTAAATATACGAACGGGAATAGGGAATAGGCAGCTATTGATTTGAGATATTATCTCCTTCTTCTTCTGTGATTCTTCTTCTTCTACAATTCTTTAGCTCGATTACGGTTTGTATCGTAACAAGTGGTATCAGAGCTGTTCGATTCTTATCAGACACTCTTCTGGCATTAAATTATGGTGATAATCAACAATTTGCGGTGACTGAGTAATTCAGTTCGATTAGAAGACAACAAAACTGAAGATTCGGTTCAAGAAAAATTCCAATAGCAGCAAAGATTTCCAGAAATTCAATGTGGTGACTGTAAGTGACGATTCATATATCTTATTTTGAGCAATTAGGGCACCAATCGGAGTTCTACAGCAACAATCATATTGGGCGATAGTGGGTTTATGCGCAACAATCAAATTAGGGTAATAACGGGTTCTTGACAGTAATAATCGAAGGTACCAATCAAAGTAACAATGGTGTTCTTGTGTTCGTGTGGGGGTTTGATATGGGAGAACAAGGTTCGCGTTTGCGCAAGGAGTCGGTGTTCTTGCGGATGGTTGAAATATGAAGGTAGGGGTCATTGTTGTGGCTACATACCGGATTATTCAAAACCACCAATTGATTGGGAACTTTATAGTGGTTACAGATGTGTTGATGAATGGATGGGATCATCAACATGGGGAAAACGAAGTCCTCGCTTATTCGAAACCAAATATGAAGAAACAAGAGTTTTAAATACTGCATTGTCCATGGAAGACATCAAGAACTTAAAGCAAACAGGTTCAATTCAAGATTATTGTAGTTCATTTGATTTTCTCCTTACTAAAGTAATTGTAAGTGAGGATTATGCTACAAGCTTGTTTGTGGAGGATCTTAAACATGAAATTAAGTGGTGGGTTCAGTTCTTTAGACCAAAAACACTCTAAGAGGCTTACGAAAGGGCAAAGAAACAAGACAATTTTCTTACCATTTGCTATGGCAATAAAGAATTTAAGAAGGTGGGTAGTCAATCTTTTAGTGCAAATGGAGATGAGAAGTGTAGTGAAATGGAGGTTCAACTCATTGATGAGACTAAAAAGTGGGTTGAGGCTCAAGAAACCATTGATCAAGTATTGATTCATGATTCAAGGGAAGATGGCAAGGAAGGGAAAGCAAATCTTGTTGATGAAATGCTTGAAGAAAAAGTGAATTCAACAAAGGGTTATTTTGAAGAATCAGTAAAGGAGAAGCATGATGGTAATATAGAATCAGAAAATGAAATATCTGCAAATGCATTTAATGAGATCATGGTTGAAGATTCTAAGAAAAATAAAACAAATGTGGAAGCAAATAAGGATGAGAAATTGGAGTGTTTAGACAATTTGGAAATACTGTCAGTAGTGGATAGTCATTTTGGTTTTTATAAATCATGAATGGCTGATTCTTATTGGTTGAATTTGATTGTGGTCACATCACCTTGAACCCCTTTGCTCGTTACTGCACTTCTGAGCGCGTGACATGGGTTTGGCACCTATCAAGCTTTTGCTGTAATAGTTTAACCCACAGTGTGGAAGTGAAGTGGGCTAAACGCCCATTGCACTCGGTCTTATTATTCTAATTTATCTTTAGTTGTCATTAAAGCATTCATAAAAACTCCTCCATAAATAGTGAGTGTTTTTTATATTTTATAAAGTGGTTATGAATTGTTGTGGGTAAGGAAGAGAAACAAATATTATTCATGAGTAATTTTAGATCACTACAAGAAAAGAAAACAGGTCAATCTGCGACAACAGCTTTTGTAGAAAAATTGTGGCAAATGGCTCATAGCCACAAGTTTCCGACAAACCTATTTTGTGAGAAAAAAAGGCAATTATGCGACAAATTTTGCTTCAAATTTACTACAAATTTTAGTTGTCGCTAAAATTCGACAAGTTTGCCACAAAAGTTTTATTTACCTTTTCCTACAACTTAACAACAAGTTTGTCATTGATCTATAAAAAAAATATCTTAAATTATTGTTAACATTAATAAAGTAATTAATCAGTAAAGATATTAATTTAGCTAATTAAATTTTAATTACGACAAAATTGTACAATAACGGACTTTACCACAACCTTCCTACAAATATATAAAATATTCGCCACAAACTTCCTACAAATTCTCAAAAAAAAATTGCCGCAAATCTGCCACAAAACTTTAAAAAGATTTGCCACAAACTTGCTACCAAACCATGATAAAATTTGCTACAAACATTCCACAAAATCGTATAACTGCTGATACAAAATTGCTTCAAATGAAAAATATATTTTTAAGGAATTCACACTATAATTTTTTAATACCATGTTAAAGTGATTGTGAGTGAATAAGTGAAAAAAGGTAATAATAAATGTATAAAAAAGTATTATTTAAATGAAAATGAGAAAAAATATGTAATGATTTTTAGTTAAGCGATAGAGATAGATTATCTACTATATGATATTATTATTTTATGATAGCTGTTAGATATACCATTGTTGTTAGGGTCAAGTTATTCTACAAAGGGGAACAAAAATAAGAAGAATGAGAAACCATAATTAGTTGACATGTGTTATGTAGGGACCAAAGGAAAAAGGGTATAAAAGTAATATTACATATTTTCTTTCTCCACATGCAAGTCACATGTTAATCCCCTATTATTTTTAAACGTCTGTAACTTTTTCATATGATATTTTAAAAAAAAATAAAATTCACCATATTAACAAGCGTTTTTTTACCATTAATATGAGTATAATTTTGTTATATAAAAATAAAAAATAATTTACGTCATTGTGTCTTTTTGCTTACCATTGTGTCTTTTTTCGTCATTGTGTCTTTCTTTTTGTTATTGTATTTTTTCGTCATTGTGTCTTCCATCTGATCATTTTGTTTTTTTTAAATACTAATAACACCGTTGTGCAATAGTATATACATATATATAGGGTTGAATTATAATAAGAATATTAGTTTTTCTAGGAAGGATAAGAAATAATCTTGTCCATTCATTTTAAAATTGAATGGTTGAGATTAGATTAGAGAGATCATAAAGTGTAAAATCAATAGGGATAACACATTTGTTGACTTTCTCTCTCCACATGCAAGGCACATGTCAAATACCCCCATCATTTTAAAACACCCATAACTTTTTATACGACATTTTTTTTCAAAACAATTTCACCATAATAACGAGTGAAAAATCTTTTATATGTGTACGATATTGCTATATAAAAATAAAAAAAAATCGTGGGTTTTTTACAAAGTGTGTTTTAACACAATTGTGTTTTACAAAATTGTGTTATACAAGTGTGTTTTATTTTTTTATAGTGTTTTTTGCATTGTGTTTTTCACATTGTGTAATTTAATTGTGTTTTTCATTGTGTTTTTGTCATTGTGTTTTTTTTTTCATAATTTTTATTCCATTGTGTTTTTTACATTGTGTCTTTTTCATTGTGTTTTTCATTGTGTTTTATTTTCCGGCGAAATTTCCGAAGACTTTTCCGGCAAGGCGGTGGCGGTGGGTAGCGGTGGGCGGTGATAGTTGTAGGAGATGAGTGAAAATTTAAGTGGGTTTCAATTAAGTAGGTTTTTGAAATTAAATTAAGTGGGTTTCAATATTAAGGTAGTAGACTAAAATACGCTCCTTCCTAGCCTTCTTAGGAAAACCAAACTTTTTATTTGATCATTTCCCTATATATATAATGAAAAATACTAACAAATTATCTAATACATAAAAACACAATGATGAATGCATATTACACAATAACCTGAAACGTAAAACACAATAATGAATACATATAACAACACAATGGCACACAATGGTAAATGCATATAACACAATGGCCTGAAACGTAAGACACAATGGTAAATACATATAACACAATGGCCTGAAACGTAAGACACAATGGTAAATGCATATAACACAATGGTCTGAAACGTAAGACACAATGTTAAATACGTATAACACAATGGCCTGAAACGTAAGACACAATGGTAAATGCATATAACACAATGGCCTGAAACGTAAGACACAATGGTAAATGCATATAGCACAATGGCCTGAAACGTAAGACACAATGGTAAATGCATATAGCACAATGGCCTGAAACGTAGGACACAATGGTAAATGCATATAACACAATGGCCTGAAACGTAAGACACAATGGTAAATGCATATAACACAATGGCCTGAAACGTAAGACACAATGGTAAATACATATAACACAATGGCCTGAAACGTAAGACACAATGGTAAATTCATTTAACACAATGGCCTGAAACGTAAGACACAATGGTAAATGCCTATAACACAATGGCCTGAAAGGTAAGACACAATGGTAAATACGTATAACACAATGGCCTGAAATGTAAGACACAATGGTAAATACGTATAACACAATGGCCTGAAACGTAAAACACAATGGTAAATGCGTATAACACAATGGCCTGAAATGTAAGACACAATGGTAAATGCGTATAACACAATGGCCTCAAACGTAAGACACAATGGTAAATACGTATAACACAATGGTCTGAAACGTAAGACACAATGATAATTACGTATAACATAATGGCCTGAAACGTAAGACACAATGGTAAATGCGTATAACACAATGGCTGAAATGTAAGACACAATGGAATCTATATATTACACAATGCCTTGAACGTAATACACAAACAACATAATACTATTTTTCTCAAATTAAGTGAATATTGATCACAATGACTAAAACACAAAGATAAGTATAAAGACAAATGTTAAGCACAAAGACACAATGACGCACGAAAAACACAATGACGTAATCTTTATGTTAATTTTTATCTTTCATATGAGTATCAATTGAAAAACACAATGACCGAAATATATAACACAATGCATAGAAATACCCAATTAAAAACACAATGAACAACCAAATAACACAATATAAAAAAACCCATCAACTTTTTTTTTATTTTTATATAACAATATGATATTCATATTAAAGATAAAAAAACACTTGTTATTATGGTAAAAAAATTTCTAAAAAAAATGCCGTATGAAAAAATTATGAACGTTTTAAAATGATGAAAGAATTGACATGTGCCTTGCATGTGGAGAAAGAATGTCTTCATAAGTGGGTTATTACCTTCATGTCCTTTTTATCTATTTTTATTCAATTTTTATTCTTGAATTAATCTCCACCATCCAAATCTAAGATCAATGGATTAGATTTCTTCTCATCCTTCTCATTTTTGTTGTCTTTTGTATTTTAACTTTACCCTTGTTCTTATGCTGAGAAAATAAAAAAATAAAAACTTTTTCACCGGTACGTGTATTTTTTAAATTAAAACTTGTTTATCCTTGAGATATAGATACAGATTTATATATATAGAAAAATAATTAAGACCTTTTTTCTTAGAGAGAAAACTTAAAAGTTCATAAAGAAAAATATTTTTAATTAAATAAAAATAGTTTTTTTTTCTTTCATCCTTCTTATATGTTATTATTTTTCACCATTAAAAAAATATATAGAAAAAGTCAATGTAGTGCACATATTCAATGGTGTTGTATTACATATGTGTAATAGTATGTATTGTATATGTTCAATATTGTTTAACTGCATATATTCAATAGTGTTGTATTATATACAAAAATATAAATAAATAAATAAATAAGAGTTGATGTAGTGTGTATGTACAGTAGTGCTTTATTACATATACGCAATAGTGTGTATTCGATATGTGCAATAGTCTTATATTGCATATATACGATAAAGTGTATCAAATATGTGTAATACTGTTGTATTGTATTCTATGCAAAACAACACTCTTACACACATGCAATACACACTATTGCACACATGTATTATACCGACGAAGGGGGGTTGAACAATATCAACATATAAAAATAATAAAAGAAAAAAATTGTAAAATATTTTTTTTTTTTGAATTAAAAATTATTTTTATAAGTTTTTTCTTGATCCCAACACACCTTTTTGACACTTGATTACACATACTTGCAGGTACAAGAACTTGCCATGTTAGTGAATGTTGCAAAAAGGAAAAGGTTGTGAACATAGGTAGAGTTGCATTCACAACTCCTCTGAACATTTTATCAAATTTTTTGTTCTCTATGGATTTCTCTCAATACGAGTCAAAGTCATCACAAGAAATCAAGGAGGTGATATCGGGTTTAATGAAAGTTGGTGGGATGCCAAACCTAGTAGATTTTTTTCCGATATTAAGACCCCTCGACCCACAAGGGTTAGCATCACAAGGAAAAGTTTGTGTTGAAAAGTTATTCGCTATTTTCGATAGCATCATTGATCAAAGATTGCAAAAAAGAGCCGTTTCATCATCTTACGACATTGATTTATCAACACAAAATGATGTTTTGGACTTGTTGCTCGATATCAACTTCAAAGACGGCCATGAACTGAGTATAAATGACATGAAAAGTTTGTTCATGGTAAGTTGATAACATTTTTGAGAGATCAAAGATTACGTCGAGAAAATCATGAAAGTAGTCATTTTAGGTATATATAGTATATCTTTTATAATCATTTCCTAAGTTTTTGTAGGATTTGTTTGTTGCTGGAACTGATTCGATCTCAACCACATTGGAGTGGGCGATGACTGAGCTCATTCGTAACCCAAAGAAATTGAAGATAACTCGGTTCGAGCTTATGAAATGCATGCACACTAAAAGAGAAACTTTGAACGAACATGATATCCCTCAACTACCTTATCTACAAGCCGTTATAAAAGAAACTCTTCGGTTACATCCTCCTGGTCCTTTTCTTGTACCTCACCAAGCCATACATGATGTAGAAGTCAAAGGCTTCAATGTCCTTAAATGCGCACAAATCCTCTGTAATGTTTGGGCAATTGGGCGAGACCCAAAAATTTGGTCCAACCCAAATGCGTTCATGCCGGAGAGATTTTTGGAATCTAAAATTGACTATAAAGGTCAAGATTTTGAACTCATACCATTTGGTGCAGGGAGGAGGAGTTGTCCAGGATTGAATATTGCTCATAGAGAGTTACACACAATGTTGGCTTCTTTGATTTACAACTTTGAATGGAAACTCGAAGAAAATATGAGAGTAGAAGACTTGGATATGGAAGAAAAGTTCGGACTCTCACTACCAAAAAATATACCACTCATGGCTATTCCAGCATAATATGATTGTCTTTAAATCATTGTTAGTTTTAAACTGAAAAAAGTTTTTTTTTTTTAATATGTATTTGAGTTTGAACTTATGTGTGTTTTTCTCTTAATATAAACCCATTTTTAAGCTTGAACTTGTGTGCCTCAAACTCAACTTTTCAAACACGAGTTTAATTTTGTTTTCACAAAATTACAATTAAGCTTAGATTGTTTAATTGTCTAACCACTTCATTAATTAGTTATTAATATAGTGATATATTCTTGAGTTTAATTGTAATATAAAAATTAGACCAAAATATGATAGTATTCAGAGTATCATTTCTTTTTTATAATTTAACACTATTTAACTTTGTATTTTTTTTTTTCTAATTTGTACATAATATGACAAATGTAGAAAAGTTTTTGTTAATTGAAATATGTATTTTATTTATTGTGTTTTGATGAATTTATTGTTTGCATGTTTATACGGGGTTTATTTAATGTAATTTATTTTGATCTTACTTATTTTGATTTGACTCGTTCAAATTGACCAATTTGGCATTCAGTGGTAAAAAATTATGAATCTGACACTGATTATACATACACCATCTAATCTCATCTCCTGGTTTAAATAATAGGTGAAAATCCATCATACACGTTGTATGACTTTCTAGGTGGTGTTTTTCTTTAATTACATTAGCCATTAATTTATGTATCAGGTCTAACACATTAGATTTAAACAAACACCTCATACAACTTGTATACACCTAATGATTCGTATACGGACACGTATAATAAGGATAGTTTCTCGCTTATATATAGAAGGATAACTTTAAGGGAAAATTTCTAAAATGATTAAAATGAATAGAAAAGTTACCCAACAGTCAAAGAAATTCAAAATTTCAAATCTAACCCATTTAAATCCATCGGCAGCGTGAGATTGGGAATCTCACCGCCGGATTTCGTCCTTCAAACCTATTTTGACACGTGTAAAAGTCATCACCTACTACGATAGATTTTCATGGAAATCTATCTGCATCGTTAAATTTCATCTGAATTCTCTTTCTGAAAATCATCTTGTACGTGATGTTTGGTCATGTTTCTATCTTAGGCTAAGGGTATACACCACTCTCCCTCATTCTCCTTATTCGCCACATCAGCGCCACGTCAGCTTTCCCCCATCATTCTTCATCACCCTTCAACACCCTTGAACCAAGGAAATACATCACTCTCCCTCATTCTTCTCCATTCTCCATTTTTATTTTTTTAATTTATATAATATTCAAACATTAATAATTAAATTTAAACTTAAAACATTACAAATAACATAATCAAATAAACTTAAACTAAAAAATAACTAAAAAAATATCTAGTCTTCATCGTTCAGAAGAAACCATATATATTCGACCAAGTCCGAACGTAACGCGTCATGTGTATCTTGATTTTCCAAAGCCAATCGATTATATTATATTTGTGTTTCGTCAACCGATTGATATTGACGTTGTCTTCAACCTCGTTGTACTCACAAATCGCACGTCCTTCGTCTACAATAATCATGTTATGCAAAATACATATTGCATACATCATCCATCTTTTTTTTGCCGTCTATGCTCGTGTCGGGTTGGCTACTACGTGCCACTTTCTTTTTATAACACTGAAACATCTTTCAATATTAGTTCTTGCCGCCTCTTAAGCTCTCTTAAATTTCTTTCATTTTTCATCTTGTGGGCACATGAAGGATTTCACAAACATGGACACACGGCGGATATATCTCGTCACCAAGATAATACCCGTGCTTTTATTCGAATCCTGAAAAACAAAAACTTGAATCCGGCATCGTACATTCTAGTATGTTATTGTAAAATTAACCTCAACTGAATCCGGCATCGTACATTCTGGTCTGATGAATTTCAAAAAGGGTCAGGCTAAACGTACCCCCTAGTTTCTTGTCATGCCCCCCCCCCCCCTCCGAAAACCAACTTTCATATTACCCATTGAATTCATATAATTACCAAATTAGCACAAAAATAAGGATTTCATATTATTTTTTTTACAAGTTGCATTTTTTTATGATTTCGAGTTTAAGGTTTAGGGTTCGGGTTTAGGGTTCGGGTTTAGGGTTTAGGGTTTCGGGTATAGGGTATAGGGTTCGGGTTTAGGGTTTTAGGTTTTCGAGTTTCGGGTTTATTTTATAAAAGATAAAGAGGTAAAATAAGGATATTATAAATATATATATTATTAAAATTTAAAATAAAAAAATACTTTTTGTATTTACAATATTAATACTAAAACAATAAATTAATAGTAATACTTGATAGTTTTTAATTTGATATATGCAGAGTAGATTATTAAGTGAAAAAAATATTATATGGACTAATATGTATATAAATAATGTTAAGAGGTAATAGTAATTTATCTAATAAGTTAAGGGGGTGTATATTTAGTAAAAATGGTGTAAAAGGGTACGTTTAACAGCACCCTTTCAAAAACACCAAAATCCACATTTTTTGAAAACTCACGTATAAGTTAGAAACAAGACCAAAAATCACGTACAGGATTATTTTTATTCAGAAAGGGAAATTTCTGATGAAATTTAATGTTGTAGACGGATTTCCTTGAAAATTTATCGTAGTATGTGAGGACTTTTACATGTGTCAGAATATGATTAGAGGACTAAATCCTGCTGCGGGATTCCCAATCTCACGCCACCGATGGATTTGAATGGGTTACATTTTAAATTTTGAATTTCTTTAAACTATATTAGTAACATCTCTCTTCATTTGAATCATTTTGGGACTTTTCCCTAATTTTAACATACGGCAAACTTCGTCATATCACTGTCATAATAAATGTCACATTAAAGAAGTACTATTCTCTCTTTATGACAAGCCAAAAAAAGTACCGTTTCCCTTAGTTAATTAAACATGCCAAAATCACAAATAACATTCAAAGTTGCATCACAACACAACCACAAACTATGGATAATGCAACCTTCTTTCTCGTGCTACCTATCCTTTTAACTTTCATCTATCTATACACCATCTCCTGCCGCCGTAACCCGCGGCTTCCACCGGGTCCTTACCCTTTACCGATCATAGGAAACCTCTTAAAACTTAGCAAAAAACCCCACCGCACTCTCTAAACGTTACAGTCCTTTAATGTCACTTAGGCTTGGAAGTAGAACAACAATAGTCGTTTCATCACCCGACATGGCTAAAGAATTCTTTCACAAACATGACCAATCGTTCTCGATCCGTCCCCGAAACAGCCCGGTTGAATGACCATCATGAATACTCTATGGGGTGGCTCCCGGCTGGAGATCAATGGCGAAAACTACGAAGAATTACTAAAGAATGTTTGTTCTCTGGCCAATGTCTAGATGCTAGTGAACAACTACGCAGGCAAAAGGTATATGTACAATTCTTTAGGTTAGATATGTTTACGACATTTGATTAATTATCCCTTAGATCGATATAGGTACAAATTTATATTTATTAGGCTATCTATAGTGGAGGAGTTATAAAATGGGGTCACTTGCGTATGTGACACCTTCTTTTAATGTTTTCTTTTTATAATTAAATTAAACAAATACAAAAGCCATTAATTTATGAAGATTTATTAAATTAACTAATTAAATAAAAAATAATTTAAAATCAAAACAAAAACACACCAAAAAATAAAATAAAATAATACCAATTTATTAGTTGTCTTCGTCCTTGTCTTTGTATTCGACTTCAACGGGACGACTATCTCAAACGTGTTGGTATATGAAATGTTGAAAACGGTTGAATTGGTTTGGTATTTATATTAGTTTTTTAATTATTTTTTTTTTACTGTTCAACGATCATATATATTAAATATTAGTAATTTTCTTTCAAAGGGGGGCGCGTATGGAGTACACGGCGTTACTTAGTTGGCCGTTTAAAAAAAACATCCGGCGACAAATAATACCCCCCCCCCTACAATCGCCTGGGGGCGGTGTTCATCAATTTTGTAGCCCCTATCGCCCACAATCGTCGCCCCATTATGCATGGCCTTAGAAGGTGGTCAGGTGAATCTTGAAACGAATTATATATACAACTAAGAACTTCTCTAGGCTAGATACGTTTAGTTTTTCAAAATTTAAATTTATGTGATTTTCAATTAGTCTTTAATTCAAGGTTAAATATATTTCTCTGGAGTTAGTTAAATATCTTGCTTACTTTAATCTATATCGTTTTCGTTCTAGCTTGTTTCTTTCATTCGTTTCGTAATCAGTAAAAGCGTGTCAGCCCTAATTCATTTTGGGGTTTCATTGTGTAGGTGTTTGAGTTCAAAATCGTTTGTTTAGTTTGTGTTCTTCGGTGTTGGTTGAAAAAAATAATTTGGTTATGCAAAATAAATGTAAAAATGGTAATGTGGAAATTGAGTTGAAGTGCAATCTGAGAGTTCAGTTCACTTAGTCACCTATAAATGCTAACAGTTTCCTAAAAGTATCTAGTAATAAAAGACATTCAAATTCAAATATACAATACCCTTGTGAAATTTGATTGTACATTGTCGAAGGTACAAGAACTTGTTAACCATGTTGGCCGATGTTGTAAGGAAGAAAAGGTTGTGAATGTAGGTGACGTTGCATTTACCACGAATCTTAACATTTTATCAAACTTGTTTTCTATGGATTTCTCTCAATACGATTCATTGTCATCACAAGAAATCAAGGACCTGATATGGGGTGTGATGGAAGTTGGAGGGAAACCAAATCTAGTAGACTTTTTTCCAATACTGAGACCCCTTGATCCGCAAGGATTAACATCACAAGGAAATGTTATTGCTAACAAGCTATTTGCTATTTTTGATAGCATCATTGATAAGAGATTGCAAACAAGAGCGATTTCATCATCGTACAACAGTGATTCATCTACACAAAACGGTGTCTTGGACGTGCTGCTAAATATCAACTTAAAAGAAGAATCCGAGTTTAGTTTGAATGACATGAAACGTATGTTCCTGGTAAGTTGATAATAGTTTGAGAGTTTAGTATAAGTGTTATATTGGTTGAGGAAATCATGAAAGTAGTGATTTCTAGGCATTTTTATTTTCTATAATGATTCCTAAATTATTGTAGGATCTGTTTGTTGCGGGAACTGATACGATATCAACATCATTGGAATGGGCGATGACTGAGCTCATTCGTAATCCAAAGAAAATGGAGATAGCTCGGTTAGAGCTCATAAAACACGTGCATAATAATGACAAAACTTTGTTGGAACATGATATCCCCCAACTACCTTATCCACATGCAATTATAAAAGAAACTCTCCGGTTACATCCACCCGCCCCTTTTCTTATACCTCATCAAGCCATACGTGATGTAGAAGTCGAAGGCTTTATAGTCCCTAAAGACGCACAAATCCTCTGTAATGTTTGGGCGATTGGCCGAGACCCAAATGTTTGGTCCAAGCCAAATGTGTTTATGCCAGAGAGGTTTTTGGATGTTGAAATTGACTATAGAGGTCAAGATTTTAATCTCATACCATTTGGTGCGGGGAGGAGGATCTGCCCGGGATTGAATATTGCTCATAGAGCTTTACACACAATATTGGGTTCTTTGATTCACAACTTTGATTGGATGCTTGAAGGAAATATGAAAGCAGAAGACTTAGATATGGAAGAGAAGTTTGGGCTTACATTGCCGAGAAATGTACCACTTAGGGTCATTCCAGTTAAACTATGATTGTCTTTAAATTAGATTTTTTTTTTCTTTTTAATATGAAAAATAGTATTTATTGTAATGAATTTAGGTTTAAAGTTATGTGTGTGAAATAATGTCTTTAATTTTCCAATTTACAAATTTGGTGGGTAATATGTTGATTATTTGGTTCAGCTTGTACTGAGAGTGTCATTCAAAAAGGGGTGTCGGCGTGGCTTTTTTCCTGCTTACTTGCCTCTTTATTATAATATGATCTTTTTATTTGTTTTTTTATCTAAGTGATGGATTGTCCTAAAAAAAGACTTTTATTAACCATATAAAATTTCCGACTTATCTAAAAAGAGGTGATCAAAACTGGATGAAGCACACACCGGCTCGGGTTCGGTGATTGTTAATATTGCTAAACGATCTTTTTAACCGTTACATACTTAAAATGAATTTAAATAAATCCCATTTTCACAGTATATAAAACAATTTTTTTACACGTCTCTTCTCCTACTTTATTATTTTACATGCATTTCTTTTACAAACAAAAGAATCAAATGAAGGGGTCAAGCAATTTGTTTCTGCTTGACTCATCTATTTCTAGTCTTAAATTTCTTGTCATGGTGGCCAAAGTAGTAGAAGAACTTGAAGATACGAGGCGATCAAAGAAAAATTATGTGCAATGTGATCGTGAAGGGGCTCATGAAGTTCTAATGAATTATTACTTTGTCAAAAACCCAAAGCACGATGTTGTGACGTTTTAAAGCAAGATTTCGTGTATAGATAGAGTTATTTTAAAAAATTGGGGGAGATCTAGATGCAACATTGAATGGTTTCAACTAGCGGGTACAAAAAGAGTTTCATGGCGCCAAAATAAATGCACATCATCGATTCGTCAACTCGTAATCAATAATGTTCCTGACGAATACAATTAATATTTAGCTATGTCTGAGAGAACTTCATGTGAATGTGCAGACCATTTTTGCAATGCGATTATTAAGATATGTGGTAGAGAGTTTCAACGTAGACCGACTAGTCATCACAATGCACGTTTGTTTGTGGGAGATTCATGAGAAGTGGACTTTGATGTGGCGGAGAGAGGGTCCGGAATGAAGTTCAATTATAAAGTCTGAAACTGCAAACCACATGCGGACACAAAGGGTGGGGCCCTCGTCCTCACACACACATGTTAATTCCGATAGTGTTTTTAAAGGAAGTTTGGGTTTTGACGTGGCAATTTGGAAAGTTTATTGTTGTGGATACTCTAAAATACACACTTTGCGAGAAAGTTTATTAATTTGATAGTGTTTCTAAACTCAGCTTTGTGGGACTCGTCCATGCACCATTTTGATATAAATGAACACTAGATGTCACTGGGTCAAGAGAACATCGACGAAACTAATAACCGATATGTATATATAAGTATCACAAGGTTTAAAATGTAAGCAATAACTAAAATTCTTTAAACCTAAATCCTATAAAAAAATTTGCACTAAAAACATATTAAACATCTCCTCAAATAAAAAGATTAGTACTAAGTTAAGATTGCCATGGATTTAATAACATATTAAATTTGCCATGGATTAACTACCGGTGAGGAAAGCACATGAAACATGAAATATATATTGTGAATAAAAAAAATGTGTGAATTGACTTGTATATTTTGTAAAGATCTTTGTAAGAATCATGAAACTTTAATTAATTACATGATACAATACTTTTAGTTATGATCTAAAGTAAAGTCCAAATGTTAAACCCAACGTAAACAATCTTCGATTAACGGGATATTAAATATTAATATATGTGATACTTTGTTCAAAAAATATGATGATGGTACACGAGTTGCTATGCATACACATGAGTGTGTGTGGATTTGTGTATACATCGCACACACAAACGTAAAAAGAGTAGTTACTTTATGGTGCAAAGCCTTGTTTATAAAAATGTGTAATGGTTTTCAAGGAAACCATAAACCCATGTGTTTCCACAACAATAGACGAGGACAAGCAAATATAAATATATATATCTCGTTTGAAAATAAAACAATTCGACAAACTTTTGCATGCTTGTCACCTTCTCTCTCCCTACTAATTTGTTTACATTATGTATTAGGGTTAGGGAGGTTTGGCTCATTTAGTACTCGATTTTTGACTTGATTGGTCTACAGATGTTTGAGACAATCAGACAATATTTCGCAGGATGAATATTTAGTACGTACAATCTAAAATAAAGAATGCATTCAAGTCCCGGATCAATAATCAAACATTGTATGTTTCCAAGATTCATACAATGCAATGCACACGTATATACGGACATATGTATACACATTATTAACGCTTGTATATAGAAATGGATCCGACTGAATTCTTTATAGAGCACTTGACCTCTAAAATTGTTGCGTCGAGCAGTTCGAGTACTTGGTCTAGACGAGGTGTACTTAGGGAGTACTCGAACATGGTATTTTATAAAGAAATTCATTTTTCGAAGATTATATATATGTCAAATATCAAAAGTTTACTAAATATTTTACAAAATACACACGAAAAATACAAAAACAATCAATAGCACATACATATTAGTTCAAGAGCATGTCTCAGTTGATGAAAGACGTACCTCAATTGAACTTAAATAAGAGGTTTGCGAGTTTAGAACATCGAATCGGATAATAATAATAATAATGGTGGTTGCGAGTTTAGAACAGAAATTAGGTTGCGTTTTAGCATGAAAAGAAAAAAAAATTAGTGATGGGCTCCGGGAGAAATTGAGTTTTTTAATAAAAGTCAAAATTTTGTTAAGACCGAGTTGGACCGCCTAGGCCGAGTAGAGCCGCCTAGGTCCGATTCCGAGTTTTTTACCTTGGAGAAGAAAATCGGTGCAGTGAAGTGCCGAGGAGCGCCTAAGCGCCGAATACTCGGCCGCCTATGCCGAGTTTTGCAACACTGATATTTAGTGTGTGAACTCCTGATGTATGTGAATTTCAACACAAAGTTACTATATCACCATCTAGCTAGGAAATCAAATATTTTCAGTATTGTAACAAGCAACCGGTTTTACATATATGAAATTTTTTGGTTATTCTTCACGTGTTGTTCAAATTGTGGAGTATTGATAATGAAACCGCTATACCAAATATGATTAATCAGTAAATTACGTTACGTAACAAGTAAAAGTTGATTTAGGGTATTAGCTTGTTGATTGACTTGATTACCAATTCTCACAATTAAGGATTTCTATTGAAAGTGGTTAGCTTACATAAAAAATTGACAAATTGTTGATTACCCATTTCGCTTTTAGTTGCCAGTTAACTTGCCAGAAGTTTAGTTAATCATACTCATGTCAAATAAAAATAGACATATTATTGTGCGGAACTTGCGAATTAAAGAAAAAAACACGTTCTAGCAAAATTGTAATAAACATAACATATAATTAAAGTAATTACGCTACTTATAACTACATTAATTACACTACAATGATAATTACTCTAGTTATAAGTAGTGTAGTTAGTCTAGTTATATAAATAGTTAGCCTAATTATAACTAGAGTAATTTATGCAAACAATTACACTAATTATAACTTGATAATTTATGTACGTATAATTAGACTCATTTCCCTGTAATGATGATTATTCTAGTCATACAGACAATGACGCTACATATGAATAAAGTAGTATTGTTCTATTTATAACTACAGTAATTATAGTACTATAATGACAAATACTCTAATTATACAAGTAATTAATATATAAACTATAGTTCATATAAGCAAACATTTGAACCTGTTTTGATATTGTGAATATATTTATTTAAGGAAATTTGTAATACACTTGAACCTATTTTAATTCATTTATGTTTGTTATGTTCATTTTTAAATAAAACATTAAATGAATCATCTATTTAATATTTTATTATATTTGTTCATTTATATTCATTTAAGTATGTTTATTCATATTTGTTTATGCTTGTGTTCGCTTACGTTTGTTCATATATGTTCATTTACATTTGTTTAATTATGTTTATATACGTTCGTTTATGTTCATGAATTGTTCATTTAAATTTTAAACGAACGCACATTTAACCAGCAGGTTTGTATCAAAGAGCATTAACATCGAAAACTAAATCAGGTATGCTCTTATAAATTTAGACAACGTAGTATCTTAGTAATCTACCACTGGTAACAGCCATTATTGGCCTGGAATCAAGGTTTCCGGTGGTGGTGGTGGAATGAGTTTTTTTTAATAGCGTTTGGATCCACCACCAATATCCAAGTGAGCCTTCTTGAGACGGGATGTCAACCATCCATGCTGATTTTAACGCTCCAGGCCTGACTCACCCAAGAACACCATCAAGGAGGAAACCCACCACTATGGGAAAACCCCCTTGAGTCAGGTTTCGAACCTGAGACCTCAAGGATCTCAAGTCTTAACATCACTCTCTTGCCATTAAGCCAGAAGGCCAATTGTTGGTGGTGGAATGAGTGATGAAGATGAAAACCAGATAGGGTTCTATAAATAAAAGAGGAGGTATAGGGCGACCAGATCTGAATCGGTGGCTGATTAACCTTTGTTCATTCGCGATTCAGGAGAAATCCAAAAAACGGGTGGTAGATGTAAGTGACGATGGTGGTTGATGCATGAGAGGTGCAGGTAGGGCTGTTCACGAACCGATCCGAACCGAACGTGGGCATGCTCATACTTGGTTTGGTTTGAAAGCGAGCCGAATCGAGCGGATTGAATTTAAAGAAACGGGCGATATCTTTATGCTTGAACTTGGTTTGGTTTTGAAACCGAGCGGCTTGGTTCAGTTTGGTTTTGCTTGATTTCGTACAAAGTTTCCAATTTTAAATTTCTAAAACTTCAAAATATCATTAATTCAAGACTTTCAACTCTAAATTGTCTAAACTTTCACCATTAAAATGTATAAAACTCATAGTTAACAACAAAACATATATAAAACGAGTACCTATGGTTTAAATTTGAAATTTGAATTTAACACAAAAGAGGGAAATTTTAAAAACTTTAAAAAATAGTATATTTTTATATATATACATAAAGTTTTATATATAAAACTAGTAAATAAAAAATAATTCAAGCAAACGAACCGAACCAAACCGAGCGAGGCTTTGCTCGTGCTTGGATTGCTTTTAAACTGAACCGAGCCGAATGGCTCACTTCCAAACCAAGCCGAAATCGAACGAGCATTTTTCGAGCAAAATTCGAGCGAACGACGAACGAGCGGCGAGCGACGAGCAGTTTGGACGGCCCTAGGTGCAGGTTGACGATGGTGGGTGCATCAAAAGTTAACCGGTGATGTAGATAATACCGGTGACGAAGAATATGTAGTGAAATGATATTCAATTAGAGTTTAATGATGAAATCGTTTCACAAATAAATGAAAAATTATAACTCGTTTAAGGGATATCTGGTTTGATGAGACCAATGACCTGCGAAAATGAGATATTAACTTGTTTAAGGATTATCTGGGATTGACGAGACTCATGACCTACTTATTTTATTTTAACTTATACGACCATAGAGAGAACCCTAGGATTTTTTTAATAAAAGTCGTAAAAAAACTAATTTTTATGTATGTCTTTTTAAGTTTATACGATTTACCTTCACATGGTATACATAAACAAAATCAAACTAATTTGTTTAAAACAAGTTCATTTCATGTGACTAAACCAAATACAATACTAAGCATGCATTAAGTACATTTATACTATTTTCTATTATTTCTCAGATTTTAAGCATTGAAAAAATAAATAGTTAATAATTGTTTGAGTGTTTTCAAACTATATAATATTCTGAATTTCTATCTCCCATGTATATATATACACATATATGAACACATACATTCCCTTCGTCTATCTTTAAATTCTTGGTTGGGAGAAGTTTATGGAATTGGTCCCTCACAAGTTTTTTGGAGCCAAGTAGTGGGATCTCAAAAGAAGAAAAGGGAGAGACCAAAAAAAGGAGAAAAGGGGTCGATCCATATATTCTTTCATTTTCATACATTGCATTTTCTAGTCTGCCGTTTAAATTCGTTGAATAAATAATATATATCTATCTACATGTCAATTTTGCATTTAATGTTTTAATTTTCCATATTACAAGTATCACCTTATTCATCACCCACCCTAAAGACACAAATATATTATATTCTCATATTTACTTATGTCAAGAATATTGTTACTCTCATCATCTTGTGTTCTTGTTATACTTGTGTGTTTTTCACAAGAATGTAGTGGTCGACATCTTAGTAGTGTTGATGATCATGACAAACCACAACTTATCAGCCATGATATCAAGGTTAGTTTAATTTCATCAAATGTTTTTTTAGGGTCAGCTATATATGCATACATCATCTAATATCTAATCCTACACGATTTTGAACGGTTGTTTTAACCAAAAATGTTCATAGTTTGACAATCTATGGTCAAAATAGTCGTGTCTGGATAGAGTTCATGCGAGTTTGACTGTCTATATGGTCATGGAGGCCCTGGTATTAGCCGGATGGCTGTTCTGAGTTCTGACCAGTAATTTTCAAAGTTTATTTTATTTTTTTGTGTCGGAACGGTCGTCTAAGTATGTTGTGAACGGTCGTTTGATGGTGCTGAAATCAGATGTGGATGATGTAGCTATAACATGACCCTTCTTTAATTGATTCTCATGTTAATTAGTTATATCTTTCTCTTAACCTTATATATGAAATGTTTATACCTTTTTAGGGTTTAGGGAACAATCAGTTCACCGCTCATGATGAACATGACCATCAGAAGCAAATAGATGGTGGATCAAAGAACATAAAAAACATGATTAAAGACCAAAAAGTGAATAAAGTTAAAGAAGTTGATCATCAACATCAACATCAACATCAACGTCAACAACATGATCATAAGTACACCATTTTTCGGGTTCCTATGAAACACAAACAGATCCATCCACAACCTGGTTTTAATCTCGACTATTCTCCACCAAAGACACACCCTCCTAGTCACAACTAAGCTTGATAATTGCACGCTTTCGTTATGCGAAATGAAAAAAGAAGAGTTTTATTCTATTTAAATCTCCGAGGATACGAATATGATATGATATGAATAACTAGTTCTAGATGAAAAGCATGTTTTGTAATATAGGGTTTGAGTGAGCCTCAAGATCTTAGTGATGAGCATGTTCTTTGATCAATACGTACTACATAAGCTTTCCTACAAGTTATATATTACCATAATATTTTTGTTATTATAAATGTCAAGGGCTTGGAATTGCTTAAGCGTACATTAAAAATATGAGTTTTGGAGAAAGATTTAAACAACTTATATGATTATGTTAAATATTGTGTTGTTATTTCTCTTGTAGTATCTTAGTTTATAACTTTGGGAACCATATGGAAGTTGTCGTTGGTAATTGCGGACTGTACTGATAACAAATCAGTGAATATCAAAGAATCTAAGTTCAAGTTAATTTAGTTTTTTAATTGTAATATGATAATTAGTATGGTAATGTCTTGTTCATCAATACACCTAGAAACATTTTTTTTAATAAATTCACTCGGTGTATCACAAATCTACGACTTGAATTCATGAAGCGTATGTTATTTTAAAAGACCTATAATTTTTTTTAACAAGGCTGTTGTGCATCATTCTAAATTCATATTAACGATCGACCACTTACAGAAGTTTATATTTAATTTTCCTATATATAATGATTACTTACCCCCCAAAAAAAGAAAAAACAAACTTGTGTTTTTTCCTCTATATAGAATTAGTTGCTTTGAGATGTAAGCGAGTTAAAGATACTTAATGATGTTGACCTACACGTATCCATCACAAACCATATCACTTGGTAATTAAAGCAACCACAAATCAGATGAGTATGGAATTAGCATCTTTTTTTTTAACGGCCAACTAAGTAAAGTCGGGTACCTCATACGCGGCCCCAATGGCTAAAGGTAGCCCGAGCCGGCCACTAGTCCGGACGGACGGAGTCCCTAGCGGTCCACCTGTTGAGGGACTCACCGGATAAAACCCGACCTCCACGCCCGCCAAACGGCACGACAGCAAGGAGCCGGTAAAACCGGGTGAGATCAGGACTCGAACCCTGGCAAGCCATGGTTATCCCTCATATCTCCCATATAAGTTGGTGGTAGTGAGGTTTGATCTCCCTACCTCTCACTTGTAAAGTGAGTGCTCTACCATTGAGCCACAACCAACTTATGTATGGAATTAGCATCTACATGACTCTTTTCTATAAATATTGTTTTACATATACGATAATACGAATCGAAGAGTTGTATATGATTCGTATAGATGCCTATACAAGTCGTAAAGTCTATACGATTCTTTTTTTAAATCTATTTAAGTCATCAAAATTCGTAACATTTCATAGTTTAGTATGGATCTATTTGGGGTCCTTTTTTTTATATTAAACGACTGTGTTTATTGCTACTAATTTTTTATAATTTAATTTATAATAATAACTTTTTAATACAAGAAACAACAAGTACAATTAACAAAAAAATAACGAGTTAACAACTGAGATAACATACAATCCAAATAAGTAAATATAAGTTTACACATCAAATCGGGTACACAAATAAAGCATTTATTGTCTATAGTAAATAAAATGGACATGTAGTATTCGCCACCACACTTGCGAAAAACTTTGATCACATGACTTGAGATGTTTTTCTTGGATCGTAGGGTTGGTACAAGGACACCAATCTCACGACCTTTGGTTTGCATCCAATTCATCATGACCTCGAGAGACATGAACAACTTAAACAAAATATGTTTTTGTAAACAGCGGGCTGGTTTTAGATAATAAAACATAGGGTTTAGATCAAATACAAATAACTTTTATTGTGAGAATTGTATAAATAACTAGAGTAGTTATTATTACTCTATAACTTTTGAACTAAAGTAATTACGTATTACACAATAATATTTATTATAAAAGTAATTACTTAAGTTCAAAACTATAATTACTATAGTTATTTGTATGTTTAATAGGTTAATTTTTTTTGTACCGGATCTCACCCCATAATGCATAAACAAAATGTTATACCTGATCAATGGAGAACAATAATGCTGCTAGAAACTTCACTACCTAGTTTCGGATAGTTATTGTTAAAACTCGACAACGTTCGTTTTTTGTTTAAAGTTGATAACATGAGTACTTTGGAAATGAATAAGATGTAAAGAGAATATACTGATTTTTTTATGAGGAAACTTATAGTTCAATATATATACATGTTTTGGTAGAATCTTATATCGTGTCAAATAATCAGCGGTGTAATCTTGTATCGTGTCAAATAATTTGCGAAATCTTGTATCGTATCAAATAATTGACTGGAATGTATATTGAGCAGAATCATGGAAGGCGCACATAAGTACATAACAATGTGTCTATAGTTTAGTCACTCGGTCAATCTGAATTCTAAAGACTCCTGCAAACTTGTCATGTACAAAAAAGCTGTACAAGTCATATAGCACAATACGACTCGTAGTGTCTTGGTTTAGAGGTTTTGTCCATCTAACATATCTAGTCCCCTAAGGGAGAAAATTTGTGGGAGTAACAAATGACCTCTATGTCAATTCAAGTGTCAATAGGAAAGACAAGTTGCTGACTTTTTTAAGCATTTTAACTCTTGAACCAGACAACTTAACATAGTTCATGTAAAAAAAGTACAACATTTACAGCTAAACACTCATTAAAGTTCCCAAAACATTGGATCAAACCCCACTTTTGACATTTTTGAATAATAAAAGGGGTTCCCAATGCGCCTATGATGTAGCACCGGGCGGACTATTAGCTAGTGTGTATCATCTTACTAGAATAGAGTATGGCGTGGATCAACCAGAAGAGGTATGCATAAAAGTATTTGCCCCGAGGAGGGATCCGACTGAGCTTCTCAAGATTGCCTGCCATCTTTCAACTCCATTAAAAATGCATAAAAGGAGGTTTATTTTATAATTTTTATAAAGGTGAGAATGTCCTATTGTATTTTCTATGTACATAGTCATACACTACCGTACACTTGGCATTTTGCCCTTTTATGCATCTTCAATAATTTTCAAAAAATCTGATCCATCATAAGGCTTAACTTAACGTAGTGGGCGAGAATGTGAGCGAAATTGGAGTGAAATTGGGGTGGAACACCGCCCCCGGGCTAAATGGGGCGGGGGCGTGGGGTATTTGTCGTCGGAAGGGGGAAAGATTTTATTATTTTATATTACTATGTGTGTGTGTTATATATATGTGTTATATATATGTGTTATATATATATACATACATATATATATATTATTACTATTTGTAGCCCCTACACCATTACACCCCAAAAACAAATTCATACCCTTTGCTGACTGGGCGCCACGTGTCGCAATTCGCCCCAATTTGTAGCCCTCCACTATGCATAGCCTAACTTTTCTTTTGTTTTTTTTTCAAAAATTGTCTCATTTTTTTTAACGACAAAGTTACTTATAATCTTTTTTTACTGCTTTAGTGCAACTGGTTATCGGAAAACTTCGAAAGCTTTACCATTCATATACGACTCACCTTACTCGAGTTCGAATTCTAGAACAATGATGTTCTCCTCTATATAGCCATGTATTTGAATACTAGTGATTCTTGTAGGATGGTGCCCCAACTGCAAAGGTGGACTACATTGATACAACGGGGTTGTTGCAGCTTCGGAGTGCAAGGATAAAGATTTAAAAGGGTCAGAGAATGAAGTAAGTTAAATAAAGTATTTACTTCCGTGTTCTTCGTTCTTAAAAAAGATGGTTATTCAGCCCCACCAGTCTTTAAAGCGCGATAAGCAGTTGATGTTTTCTACGAAATTGTTGAAGCTCCAACGAGCATGTAGTTGATATCAGTCTATACTGATTTTAGTTGTTTCGAACTCTCTTTTATGTATTTATGACCACTTTGTGTAATATGCAGTAAATGACCTCATCAAAAGACATTATCATCTTATGGTAATGTTCATGAGCCGAGCGGAGAACTCACAAAATGTAAACCGTGAACTTGATTGGAGTCGATGGTTAACATGATATTTGCTCGGTTGGGCAAACGGGTTTGACTGAAAAATACTTTCTTGAGCTGTAAACTATCAGCACTTTGTTTGGATGTATAAGTAATACAGATTGGTGGGCTGCTAGATCACACTTTGATAGTTGACTTTGATATGCTAAAATCTAGTGCAGTTCACAAAAGTAATATAATTGCTAAATAAGGTTACAAATTTTCATTAAGTAAACAAACTTAATAATGTAATTTTCACACTAACCGCGGTATAAGGTAGGGCCAAGGGGTTTATCACTGTTGCTGTTTAGGCTTAGAAATTTCAGCTTTGGTCGATTCATGCGCACTCGTTAGCTTTGGATGTTTTCGGTTGGTCACCTTAATTGGGCTAGTGAGTGCAAAGCTTATTTTAGATGTTCCCTAGGCTCACCTTATAACACTTGATGGTCCTTGCAATTACATACTGATATCATTGTGATAATCTCTTAGTTTTGATGTAATAAAATCTTTTCAAATATGGTCATGGATGTAGCCTAATTACATTGATCGTTTTTCGTATACCGTTTCAGACGTGGGCAATTATATTGTTCGAGTGAACCATGTTATACTTGTATCGAGACCAATGGTGTATTCATAAGAATACAGTTAAGCTTAAAGGGAAATGGCGTATGTACATATGGATAGATTAAGAGTATCATAGCTATTTACTTCATTGTTTTATGTTAATGAGTAATCATTGACGCGTCTTGTTAGAAAAATGTAAATCATTCCCGGGACATGTAAGGCATCTAGTTTGCAACAGAAGATATTATTAGCACTTTAGCAGCATGCTGGACAATGTAATAACTAATATTTGGATCGATTGCCGTTACAAGATACAACGAGAACTGTTATCTCGTCAAGAAACTAGAGGTTTAAGTGAAGCATTCTTAGCAAATTCGTATTGAATAACTTCTTCGTATATCGTCAATATTTAGTTTAATCTAGTATATAAAAGAAAATTATAATTTAAAACACCTTATATGTTTTTCATAGTTTCTTTCTCGATATTTTCATAAAATCTTTATTTCTATAATTATATTATATAATTATTTAAGAAGAAAATTAAATCCTTGATCCTTTCACAGTTTCACCAGACATACTTGCAACATAAACAATAAAACATGGCAGAGAAATAACCTACCAGTAAAGCTATTATTGATCGACTCGGTAAAAAAAAACATTTATCATAGATCATTGCCGGTATTGAAACAATCTTTACTCAGACCATTTATGTATAACAAATTTAAACGATATACGTATTCGTACTTACCAGTTAACTCTAGACATTCATGGGGTGTTTGCAGTAGCTGCTACTTAATTCAAACTCCATAAAGGGGGGGTACGTTACGAACAAAGGCATACGCGAGTGCACCCGTGAAAACATAACTATCCACTCTGTCCAGTATTCCACCTGCACAACACATCAAATTCTAAATAGGTTGTACAAATATAATCAAACACCTTTCTGTTTATTATCATTATAAAGTCGGAAAGCTCAATATGTGTGAATTAAAATAAGATTAGAGAATAGACCAATTACCATGACCAGGTATAAGAGATCCTGAATCTTTTACACCGGCATCTCTCTTGATCATCGACTCTAGTAGGTCACCAAAAAGAGACCCAAAGAAGTTCAGGAAACCGAAACCGATTGCGCTGATAAACAACAAAACATGTTAGCACTTAGAAATATATTTATCTCTAACGGGTCAAAAGTTTCCCAGAGATAGATTAGTCATTGTCATAATATTATTTTTGTAATCACACATGACACTAATTCTTTTATCAAAAAATAAAACTTTCTTTGTCCTGTTACCCAACCCGCTTGCCCGCCCATTTTGCACGGGCTACGTCTACCTAATTACCTGAGCACGGATGTAGGCCAAGAAAAGAGCTTTGACAACAATACAGAGGTGAGTATGCATCCTGTTAAGCCTGCAATAGCTCCCTCCCATGTTTTCTTGGGACTAATACTTGTAAGTGGTGTCCGACCGAAAGCCTGTGTTTGAGATAAAATAACAGTTAAGGATACAAAGATTTCAAATCATAAGAGGCCAAAAGAAGTTGTGTGTGTGTGTATGTAAACACGTACCTTTCCACCAGCAAACGCAAATGTATCTGCTGCAATTATACTGCTGATAGATATCAATGTGGCTATAAGACCAACCGTCCAATGTGCTTGCCCACCTAACAGTATTGGCCATGCAGCTCCCACTCCTCTTGAAGATACAATATTTGATTAGCATTTACTAAACGGTAAATGTATACATGGAAGTGAAACTACACATACTATAACTTATGGCATCTTCAAATATGATGAAACAAATAAACTGCTAAATGAGCTTCTTGAATATTTAAGGACTGGTAGACTTACCAGTATTCAAGGAAGGCGCAAGCAAACGACATCTAAGCTTAACCCAAAACGAAGGAAGGTATCCACAATAAAACAAGCCAAATATTGTACTGCTGAGCTGAGAAAACCGAGGATTTCCTCTTTGTAACAGTAATGCCATAGCAACAACAAAGGCTGCTGAAGCCACAGATACATCAATTTGACCCTTGTATCTGAAACCAAAGCAAATAGAATGATCAACAAAAGAAAAAAAGAAACTGATTTGATTTAAAAGTGAACAACTTTTATACAAAGGAACTAGTTAATAACAATCATACAGAGTGAATAACGGCATAAGCGCACAGATAACAGAGCAAGCTCGGGACACGTAACGAGGAGGAGGAGTCATTCCAGAAGCGATTCCGCGGCTTCTAACAAGTTCAAAGTATTCTCTTGAACCAGCAAAAATAACAGCAGATAGAGCCACAGAGAATACCCATCCTCCCATTAGTACCACTCCACCCGCAGTTATCCCAATTCCAAGTCCAAACACAATCCTTTTCGCCAACTGGCCCGACTTTTGCTGTTTCTCTAAATCTGCATCCTTGTTTACCTGCACATGCATTGTCAGTGTCACCACCCACCAGTGATTAATATTGGAATTCATCACAGCAAATAACAAAACATGGTAAATATGCTTGTAAGCTTGTTAGTTCTGCCATTAATTAACTACATACAATTAGGACTGTAAACGAACCAAACCGAACAAGGCCTTGTTCATGTTCGCCCATTAAGCTTTTATCGGACAAGCTAATGGTTCATAAACACCTTACCAAACGAACTTTCTTGTTCGTGTTCGTTCCTTAAGAAATGAACTTGTTCGTGAACGGTTCACGAACACAAAACGAATGGTACAAACAACGTTTTATTTGATTTGGCTAACCAAGACGGTCCGGCTACCAAATTTGTGTTGGTGTTTTCTTTTAACATTCATATTTATACATTAACTTGCATATAAACTAATCACATAATACTCATATATATTTTAATTTTATAGTTAATAACGTTGCTTAATTATATATGATAAGACTAGTAAAGTCATTAAAATATATAAGAAACCTTTAATGAATTAACATCAGCAAACATTAACTAACATAAATCATAACTGAACACCTTATCGCACGTTCACGAACACAATTGAACAAACATAGCCTCTGTTCGTGTTCCTTCATTTAATGTTCGGCTCTTTTACAGCCCTAAATTCATAAACTATCATACGGTAAAAGTCAAATACAGCTTCTACATATCAAATTATTATTACCTCAACATCGTCCACGTCATCATCAATGTGGTTCGCATCAGCACTCGCCACCAGAGTGCGAGTAACTATCCTCCTCGGTGAGTTAATTTGCAAATAGCGTCTCCAATTACACGGATCAGAACACTTCAACCTGAGCTTAATCAACGATTGGCGTGAAATTAGGGTTTTAGGAGGACAAGGACGAATGCGGCAATCGGTGCTGCTGTTACTACACCGTAATACATCGATTTTAACGCAATAGGCAGACGGAGTAGCCATTAACGACTGGAGGTTAATGGTAACAACGGTGGAGTAATAAATTAATATTAATTCATATCTCAACAATTGAACAGCTTTTGGTCTCGATTTTATCAATTGTGGATGGAGACAAACGACGTGACGAATTTAGGGGTCTTTATCATAAATGAATGAATATTATATCGATTTTAGTCCATGTTAACTTGATCACTTTTAATATTACTACGTGACAAATTTTGGGATCTTTGTCAGGTATACTAGAGGTGAGTAAAACTTTAGAAGAACCGGTTAGCGGAATCGACTTGAAAATCATAACGACACCGGAACCGATTGAAACCGCTGGTTTGAAACCAGTTTGTAATTTTCTTCATCAAAACCGGCTAACTGAACAGAAACCGACCAAAACCAGGCAGAAACCGATTAAAACCCGAACCGAAACCGATTATAAATTAGTCAAGAAACTGGTTTCCACCCAAACCGAAACCAATCGTTAAGTGGTTTTGACTTTTGTTGGCTAACCGAACCGGTTTATGCACCTCTAATGTATACTACATAAATTTTAGTAATGTTTTATTATTATTATTATGAGAAGAGAGAAAATTGTCATATAGGTTATATGAGCGGTAAATCATATTACTTATATATATGATGGTTATTTTAATTGAAAAAGAATAACTGGTTGTAAACTTGTAATCATAGAAAGTCATTTGTTTACGTTATGATATGCGCTAATTTGGGGCGTTGTTGATGAAGAACATGTCCAACAGTCCAAGGATGGGTTAGCATGCTATTATGGATCAATTTAAAAAGAGCATAACTTGAGCTACGAGCGGAGTTTTAAGGGCTTATAAATAGTCAACGGCCCAGCTTTCCTACGCAACTAAGGACAACTATCAAGCCTCCGGGTCTCTGACTCCACTGCTCCACCCAATAAAACTTTCTCCTCAATTTTAGCAACAAAAAAACCTTTTCATATAAGTTTATTATCATGTTTTCAAGCTGCCATATAAATAATACCACCTGAGGGTTCCTACATGGAGCTGGACCCAATCCTACCCTACTCGCGGGCACGGACATTACTTTGGGTTTCCCCTGGAACTGTACCCAGACCCAATGGACCGGTTCCGACAATTCCCAGTCAAAACCCGACCCTACCCTACCCGACTCCCGAAAAAACCCGGTTATACACTCGACTATACCCGGAACCACTCGCTACCCGGGCCGGTTTTGACTGTTGTTGACCATACCCGGAACCGGTTTCTACCCGTTTCTAGAGAATACCGGGTTTGTGCACCTCTATAGCAAACTTTCAATTTAGAAAATTAATACACTCAACTCGAACAATAACAAGGCAAATCAAATAATCTCAAAACTACACGAATTTTTATCGAGGGAGATTCAAATCACGAGTCAGTTAAAACAACCTTCTGTATAAAACACAAGCTATAAAAATTTAACCGTAGATCAATATAACTAATCCTTACAATTATGATACTTTACAGGTCAAAACTACATATAAAAGTGAAACACACCAAATAACATTCTAGAAATCAAATACCAGAATTAAAACACCATCAACAACCATACGCAAAAGCACAATTCACCATTAACCAAACCCAACCAAGAAAAGCTCCTTAAATAACACAAATTAGAGAACAACATTTTAAGCATATCTTCACACCATTTTCAGCTCTATCATGAAACGAGATGCGACACACGAAGAGTTAACATATCAAACTGACAAAGAGAGTTGATCGCTATTTGAGCATGTATCCCAAGATCAGCCCAAGCAAACCGACAAGTAGAGCGTATATCAATGGGATGCCACCACTGCTTTTGTTTCCTTGACGCCTCAAAAGTTCCTGTAATAAACAAGATTGAGAGATTATAAAAAAACAATATATTCAATTTAGTTTTAACCCGTTTACTTATGCAGGGGCTGGTTTGAATTACGTTTTATATCTATCAGATCAAAATGTAAGCTTTTGAAGAATGGGGGTTGAGTTCCCAAAGTGTACTTTTACTGCACAGAATTTTTGAAAGATAATATGTTTAATTAAGAGAGTTATTATCATTGAAAAGACGAAAAGCGTTTCGGGTTGACCTGACCATATTAGCAGTGTTGACCTATTACTCAAACCTCCTAGACAAAATCATTTAATTTAAGTAAAAACCAAGACTGTTGAAAAAGCTTGTGGCTAGCTCAAAAAAAAACTTGCTTAAAATCAACTCAATTGTAAACGAGCCAAGCCGAGCCACCTATGTTTGTAAATGATCTGAGCCCGAGCCAAGGTAAGCTTGGCTTGTTGACTCGTCTAAACTCTAAATAAAAGCCAAGTTTTAATATATAAATTATAACCCAAATTTCAATAGATATGAGTTATGAACCATGGAGTTTACTATTGAAATTAACTTTTTTCTATATATATCAGTATGTGTAAAAATATACAATTAACTTTTGTTAAAAATAAACAGGCTGGCTCGACAAGCCACTAGATTTTAAAAAAGCCGAGCTCTAGCTCAACATCTCGTCTCAGTTTGTAGACGAGACGAGCCCGCGTGTGACCTGGCTTGGCTTGTTTACAGCCAAAGTAAAAAACCATCTGCATGATGGTGATATTTCCTGACAGTAGCTGAGAAACACAGGTAAACAAAAATAAAGATATGTACCAGTTCTTGTTGGAGCCTTTTACTTTGCTGAATGGCAGAATTTTTCTGTTCAGTCAGCTTAGAAATAATAGCCGTCGCCTAAACACAAAATGTTGTAGTTATAAGTAAGCACTAATGTATAAAGATTCAGTAATTTATAAAATTGAGAACGATTGCAAAATGCACAAACAAATCAAATCAGAAAATAACCTCAGGTGATTTCTCATGAGATTCAGCTAATGATCTTGGAGCCTGCAAGAAATAAAAAATGGTTAAGAACGCTTGTCGTGTAATACAATAACATTCAAGAACTTACAGTGTTAGAATCGATCAAATTTACTGCCCCGTTGTCAGATATTGAACCCCTTGGAGATGAACCCTCTTCTGACCCTTCTCTTACTGGTGACGGTGGTCGTGGTGGAGCCACATAACTAACTTTTAGTTTGCATTCCTCCACTTGATTACCTGACTCCTTGTTAAACTATTACAATTCAAAAGTGTAAGTTTCAAATAATGGAGTTGGTTAACAGTTTAAACAGTTAAGACAATCTAATGAGGTAATTAGCTACCAGCTCAGGAGTGATATCTTTCGGGGCAGTTCCAGGAGGTGCAACTGCACTTTGAAGCAAAAACTTATCCTTGCATTGCATGTCAAGAGGAGCCTCCTTTTGCGCTTGCATTGTAACTAAAGATAGATACATTTGTTTTAGCCAGTTAGTATGCAACATGTGGACCAATATAAGATCTAAAACCTCAAATCTATAATTTACATAAGCATCAGACTGTATTTGTGTTAAAATCATGAATACTTTGCAAGGGATAAACGTTTGATATGTCACAATTCGCACTTCACAACATCATATGGCCCATACAAGAAAATCAACAAAATGTCAAAGGAAACAACATAAATATTCAAGCAAAAAGTTAAAACACAGACAAAGCATAGGTGAGTAAAAACTATTTGAGATCTGCTGTCCTGTTTCATGCCCACTTTGACATCATAAACTTTAAGAGAGTACACAATAATGTTGTATTGTGAATGCTTGACATTAAGGTGTGAAAAGCCATACCATTCAAACTGGGACCAAAGATTTCTACGTCCACACTTTATCTGTTACATTACATTGCTTCTCACTCCTCTATCCAATACATAATATCAATTTTACTTTTATATTGTTTTTTAACTCAAACAAGATGATAAAAACTTGTTAATTAACAAACTTTAAGTGATCGATTGGTGAATTATATCAAGTACACAAACGTTAAGCTCAGAATGTAAAAATCTTATACGTACACATAAGTTGCATTAACATCACACTTGACACATACATAAACTCCTAAAACTCAGCTAACTATTTCATGAGATCAAAATAACAACTCATCCTTTTATCACCACACGTTATAGACTATTAGAGGCGTCTAAAAGTAAAATCTGATTAAACTAATCTCCCACAATCTACATGTGATGCCAAGTAGTCAAACAGAAACAGAAAACCAGCAACTCAAGGCACATGTAACACACATGACACAACAATAACACACAAAAAGAAAAAGCGTCGGAACCAAACCTACGACATCGCAAGTAGAGCGAGGCAACACAATCCCCGAGTTCGGCCTAACACAATATTTCTTCGGATTCGTAGTCTTCACCTAAAATTTCACAAAAAAAAATTATTTAAAAAAAAAAAAAAACACTCACAAAGCAAATCTGCTTAAAACACTACTAAAACAATTAACCTCAATTATCTACCAATTTTTTCCGAAAACTAGGGTTACTAATTCAACATCATCACATGATAACATAATTCCTTATATTATAAATTATTAATTACTACTGAAACCTAATTGAGCTAAATTAATAATAATAATAATAATTACTACTACTGAAACCTAATTGAGCTAAACTAATAATAATGATAATAATAATAATAATAATAATAATAATAATTACTGCTACTGAAACCTAATTGAGCTAAACTAATAATAATAATAATAATAATAATTACTGCTACTGAAACCTAATTAAGCTAAACTAATAATAATAAGAAGAAGAAGAAGAATTACTGCTACTGAAAACTAATTGAGCTAAACTAATAATAATACCTTGAAGGCGACATGATGATCGGTTTTATTCTGTAACTGCATAGCACAGTTGATCTGCTTCCTCAATTCAACTACACAACACACAATCAATAGAATCAAAGGCAGCAGATCCGAAATTAAACCTAATTAATACTTACAAGGAAACTGAAGCTCTTGTGGTTCGATGCTGAGAAGCTCGCCAGTACTCATCGCGAGATAATTGTGACCGGAGATTAGCCGGTGAAGCTGTATTCGGTTATTATTAATAGAGAATTTAGGTGTAGAGAGAGATGAGATGAAGAAGAGATCTCGGTGGTGGTTTTGAATCCAGAAACTACGCCTGACGATGACTGACTGACTGACTGACTGACTAATTATTCAAATCGTTTCGGTATTCTCTTAATAATTCTACTAAGGCTGAGGGGTGTGGGGGGCGCGAGAGGGGGCGTGAGTGGGGGCGCCAGCCAATAATATTGTGACGTGTGGTAGAGAGAGAAACTTGATAAGATGGGTGTTGGTAGTGGTGATAGCGCCCCGGGCCATGGTGTGGAGGGGCGCGAGAGGGGACGCGAGCGGTTTATTTTTTTATTTTTTTATAAATGTATTAAAAAAACGTATTATTAAAAAAACAAGAAATTATTTAAAAAAACACACATTAATTAAAAAAACACATTAATATATAAAAAAAAATTAAAGTACTAAAGAAAAACATTATTCTTATTATTCGGCTTCGTCTTCTTCGATCAACCTCTTCCGGATACGTTCCTTTTGTTTTTCCATCAGCATTTGGTCGACCGGATTTAGGTGGCTGAAGTCTCTTGCAAGGAAGTCCAAATCTCTCATTCTTTTTTTTTTACCAATTTCCAGCCATGTTTTTAAAAAAAGGTTTGGAATATGGGGTGATTTCGGGTTTTGGGTGTGGTATGTGATATTGGTTTTGGGTGTGGTATGTGAGAATGGTTTTGGGTGTGGATATATATGATATATATTGTGATATATATAGAGGAAAAAAATTTTTTTTTTTTTTATTCACATTTAAGCCTCCAACGGCTCTTTCACCATTCCCCAAGCACCCTCACGCGCAACAGCTCCCGCGAGCCCCCTGGCGCCTGCATCGTTTTCCGCTCTCGCGCCCCTCTCGCGCCCCTATCGCGCCTCGGTGGTGTGGTGCTCGCGCCCCAGGGCGCGATCGTCTGGCCTCTTGCGCCCTTCCTAGCGCTCCACACCCCTCAGCCTAAACAAAACTAAAGTTACACATAAAGTAAGTAGACTGTTTTGTGTAATTTTAAGCAAAGATTTTAGTTCAAGTTTGGTTTTGGTTTTGATTATTAACTGAATACCTAAAAACTAATTGAATAAAATGAATTGATTAACTGACAACTGATTGGTTAATATAATCGATTAACCGATGACTTCGGTTTCGCTTTTGTTTTCGGCTTAGGCTAATAACCAAACCATGTATACCCTACAAGGTTTGACTTTCTAAAGGGTGATGGTTTTAAATCTTGTGGATTGAAAAATAAGTTAAAAAAAGCACATTGAGATAAATTTATCTTTCAACTTAGCATAATTGGGGGTTGTACGACATGTGGCGTCCCAGTTAGTAACGAGTAGTTTTGTAAGAAAATGGTGTAGTGGTAAAATGTCTCATAACATCCGTTCAAACATTACACAATTATTAGTTTTTAAATATTTTAATATAAATAAAAATATAGATTAAAAATCAAAATAAAACAATTGGCCAACGCCCCCACACATCCGTTGTAAATGCAACGAAACGAAGGTAGGGGCTGTGTGTGCCTCGCTTTGCTCCACAACGAAGCTCACAACATACTCCAATATTGGGTTGACAGGGAGTGACATAAAAGTTAAAAATATCACTAAATGGGTTTTATAAATTCATAGTAGTATCGTGAAATCATAACTGTTAAAATATGACCGATCGACTTTGTTGCTTTCTGCAGTTTTAACTCTCGATCAAATGGTTTACGGAAAAAGCGACCAATTTCATTAAAAGAAAGAGTCCAATAAAGTCTCAGACTACAGTTGATGCACATCTCAGCCGTGGTAACTACTAGAAAACGTCCAATCAAAGTTTCAAATAACCGTGGTAACCGTCGGAAAATAGCCAATCAAAGTCTCAAAACTACAATTAATGCAAAACTCAACCGTGGTAACCATCATAAAGAATTTATCCACTCTTTGAAACGTCGTTTTTTTCACTCTATAAAATTAAACAAGTCAAAAACAATATGAAATATCAACTATGTGTGCTTAAGTGAAAGAGTCTTTCATAAAAGAAATAAACCAACTTTAATCATGCTTAATTATTCCAACATAAACATAATGCCATAATGGGTCTTCTTATATACACATGGTACAATACAAATATATCATGTTCATGTCCATATAATATTGTCTTGACAAATATTCACCAAAAATAGTAAATATGCATACCATTATTTACATAACTAAGTTTATCTTTTCACCTTTAACCATTTGATGACATTCCAAGTTGCAACACCGTGTTACCAAACAACGAAATGTAGCCCACGAAGTTATATATAACTACGGTTACAAAGACTACACAAACGATTAACCAACCAACCCACACGAGCCTTGGAGGAACGAATAACACCAACACGAGTGAGAGAGGTGTGAGAACGGACAAGAAGAATATGACATTTGACACGATCGTGTAATAGATCGAGGCCATGTTTATAGTTGTGTTATAAACCAAAAGTCTAAAAGAAAGTAGCGTGGATGCTAAGAACGCGATTACTGACATGATCATAAACATGTAATGAGTTTCAAAAGGATTTTGGTTGTTATTTTGGAACTTAACTTGAACAAGTCCGATCAAAGGTCCATACATAGAGAGAAGGATTCCACAACTTAGATAGTGTAACATTCTTGAGTATTCACTATACCTGAAATAACATATATGTAATACAATATTTTAACCACACACACACACATATATATATATGTGTTTGTGGTTTAGGGTTTATATATATATATGTGTGTGTAATTTAGTAATTTAATCAAAGAAGATCAAACTAAAACCAAGACATTAATGGGTTATTTATAAACGGTAAAAACTCATCCGAGTGTATAAAACAAAGCAAGTCGGCCAGTTTAAAACCCTAAAATGGTTCGGTTTACAGCTCTTTTTTTGTCAGTTTTAACTTTTAACGGTTATGCTTGGTTTGAATCTTGAAAATGATTTTTTCCCTTTATTATTTACATATTTTGTGTTGTTTTTTAAATATGTGGTTGTGTATAATTGTAAACTAATAATATTGAAGAGAAAAAGAAGTTGGTTGAAACCATTAAACCGGTAAAACCATTAGGTTCGGTTTGTTGTTTTTCAAAAGCAAAGTTAGTGGTTCGATACATAATTTATATCAAAACCCGACTGTAAACACCCTGGTTTTTAACTTTTTATACATAACATAGACACTAGAAATTACATAGAATATATAGGATTTATGTGGCTACTCACAAATTAATCAAATATGAGAGCACATAAAACAACACCAAAAATAAAACCAAACTCACCAAGCATGATTTCGAGTAGGTGGCCAATATCGATTCCAATTTCCCAACGATCGATGATCCACAATACGAGCAACACATGGTGTCATATGTCCGTCTTCCTCTCCAACCAAAATCATAAACTCACGAGGTCTCGTTTCACCAAACGTTTCAGTTACAATTTCTGAATCACCTGCTACAATTTCCATAATATAGAGTTTCCGAAACTTAAAACTTCATAAAAAATATTTTTTTTTCCTAAATGAATAGATTGATGAGAGGAAAGTTGGTTATATTAAGGAATGAATTGGCTCTTCATGTCAAGTGATCGTCACACATGCTCATTTTTATAAAGTTGGTAATCTATACTAATATACATATACTTACAAATAATCTTATATATGTTATAACATTATAACATGTAATCCACACAATAGCAATGAGGTCATAGTTTACGTTACCTTTTTATTATAAAAACTAATGACTAAAACAATATCTTTTTTATACAAATAGTAACACATTTTTGTTAAGCTTGAAATTGAAAAAGAAAAACAAAAACCAATATTTAAAAAATCATGTTTTTCTTTTTGGAACAAGAAGTCAAAAACGTATTTGTTTATATTTTTTTATTTGTTTTTAATCCGTAAAAATAATGTTGTTTCAATTTCATTAATCACGTTTGTTATCGAGTGAGGTTTGTTGATGAAATGCATATCATTTCTTGATTTCTAAATTATCTAACATGTTACGGCTGAGATCGCTTGAACTACTTGAAATTTCTCGGTATTAATTTTATGTTTACTTGGGTATTCAAGTAATTCCTTCACCAAATGACATGACACTATTATCTCCCACATTAACACCTAGAATTGACGGTCTCCTTGGTAGCGATTCGACTAAAAGTAATCTTCAAATTAAACAACCAAATTTAATCGAAGCCACTTTAACCAAAAAATAAACTCAACCACCTGATGTTTCAAATTGTCCAACTCCCGCATTATATCTTTCACAAGAAAATCGGAATACAAGCCATCCAGACCCTTACATAACCAAAAGCCTGATTGTTCGGTTAGTATCACATTTGAAATCAAGACCATACATCTTTGAAGTTTCTTATCGGCTATGGTTATGGTTATGGTTAAACACCCCCACCCCCGCATCGGGTTCCTTCCAGGTTTGTTACCCACCATCTTACCCAAAAACAACATAAAAAATCAGGTTATTAATAACAAAAATAATAATAATCAAAACTAACATATACCTTTCAAGGTGAATTGCACATACTTTTCAACAACCTCCATTTAACTAACTCAATTGTTAAACCTAAATATATTTATTTAAAACCAACAATTTTGATTTAAGACGTAAACTTTGCTTGTTTAGTTATTAAGTCACGTTTAAAAGTTCAACTATTAAACAACCTTTTCATAATATTTATTAAATTAATTAAGTGATACGTAGCTAGTCATAGGTCACGTTTCCATTTTCACATACATAAGAAAAGATAAAGCTTTGTGGGTTCACACACCATCAATGTTAACATTGACTATACTTTCGCCTTCAAATCTAAAAAATCAACTTATTAAAAAAAAGTCCAAGATTAATTATTATTATTATTTATTTAACAGGGTTTGGAACTACCAATAATACCCGTTTGAGCCTTTTTGAGATGGAATGTCGATCGTCTATAATGATTTTGACATTCTAGATCTGACTCACCCAGGAACACCATCAAGAAGACACCCACCACTATGAGAAAACCCCTGTGAGTCAGGTTTCGAACCTTAGACCATTAGATCTCAATTCTTAACCAACATTCTCATATCATTGGACCATAAGGCCAATTGCAACAACTATTTCTAAGTAATGAAAACTTTACTTTATTACAAGATTTTTGAATTTATCTAGCTTCTACATTAATTTTTATTTTATTAATTATATAGCTAGTTGTCTTTTATAAAGATTTAAACTAACTATATACATTAAGTCTTAACCAACCCACAAATTCTAAATCCCAAATTGATGTTTTTAGCTCCCTCAAGGGTGACAAGTTAATATTATACTAAATTACACACATTTCATGCATTTGAAAGGGTGGAAAACATAAGTTATTCACTATATTAAGTTTATCTTGTAGTATAATATATAATTTTAAATAATAGTTATATAATGTAATATAACAGTTTACTAGTTAATTGTATGTTTTGTTTTGTAATAACTAATAAGCGTCTGGTTTGTGTACTATGGTAAATTATAGAAACATAAATATTACATATAGTTTCAAAGCTTCAAGCAACATGCATATCATATTGACATGTTCAAATGCAAATACCCAAAATCGATTTCGCAAAGTTCTCTAGATGATTTGAAAACTAACAAAATCGTCGACTAATATTGACTCGGACCAAGAGTTATGAAAGTGATCTTTTCTTCTTTTTTTTTAAATCTAATCAACGGGTATGCGAAAATGTTAGAATATAAAATGTTCAAAACCATATCATGATGTTAACTACACCATCATGTACACAAGCATGCCTTTGTCAAAGAGGGAATTCTCATACAAAAATGATGGGAGTCGACGATGGTGGTTGATGTCATGGGCGAAGCTTCTTTAGGGCCCAGGATCCCCTTCCCCCCCTCTTTTTCGCAATATAGTGTAAATCGACCATTTTTCGCCCGAAAATTTGTATACGCACCGTAAATTTACCCTTTTTTGGCTGAAATTTTGAGCCCGCCCCCCCTTGTTTTTGGTTTTTTTAAATACATTTTAAGCCCCTCTCCCGACGAACTCGTCCAAGCTTCCCCACTGGTTGATGTCAACGAAAGATTGTGACATAGTCAGGTTGCATCTATGTGCATAAACAGCAACAATATTTCATTAAAGCAAATCTAGTAAATAGAAATATATAAGTACTAAAAATGGTCAAAAGTACTCAGGTTCAAACTCAAGACTATAGCATCAATCATTCAATTTGTGACATACACTTAGCCATAAAAACAACACCCCAATATTAAATCCTTCAACTGCTCAGATCCAAAACCCCACAAGCAAAACAAAAAATAACATTCACTCACTCCGTCGGTTCCACTGCCTCTTCGGTCTTGCTCTCAGTCTCAGGCTCCACTTGATCTTCAGCCTCGCTTTCAGGCTCCACTTCATCTTCAGTCTTGCTCTCGGGCTCATCTTCAGTCTTGCTTTCGGGCTCATCCGCTTGATCTTCAGTCTTGCTTTCGGGCTCTGCTTGATCTTCAGTCTTGCTTTCAGGCTCCGCTTGATCCTCAGTTTTGCTTTTCTTGCTATCGGGCTCCACTTGATCTACAATCTTTGGTCCAAGCCCGACTTGGTTTACAATCGGGTTCGGACCCTGGGGTCCCAAAGCTAGAGGCGGTCCGAATGCCGGTGCAGGGCCATGTGGGATAAACGCAGGAGGTAAATGCGGTTGCAGCAACCGAAGAAGTGCCTGTTGATCGAGTGCTGGTCCTCCAAGACCAAGAGAAGAGGAAGCATTCTGAGCAAGTGCTTGAAGAAGTGCAGGATACAATGCAGCTTCTAGTGCTGGATAAAGTGCCTGTAAAGCCGCTTGTCCAATTGCAGCTTGAGTTTGTTGCTCCTGAAACCGCTGAGCATTAAATATGTGTTTTCTCCCTTTCAAATGGCTATCAAAAACAGCAGCCGATTCGCATTTCACTTCACAAAGTTCACAAATAAACGGTACGGGCTCAACAGACATTCGTTCATCTTCTCTCATTTTTCTCTTTAGCCCGTTCCCGTGTTCTAAAGCCTGCACGATTTGGTTTTCAAATTTGAGTTCCGGTCTGTCGACTGCAGCAGGCATAGGCATAGGCATTTGTGTTTTGCCTGCAAGTCTCTGTAACTCTTCCTGTATTTCCATGTTCTTTTTATGCTTTTTCCCGTTCTTATGATTTTCAAGAACCTCGTGAGTGTTGCAATCGACTCGACAAAGTTCACACCATGCCAGAAACTGTGGTTTTGGCTCAGTCTTGATCCTACTCCCGCCACGTCCTCCACCGCTACGCCCTCCACCACCACGACCGCCGCCACGTCCAGAGAAAGATGAGCCACCACCTCTTGAGCCTCGACCTCCGCCTCCACCTCCGCCTCCACCTCCGCCTCTGCCTCCTCCTCCTCGACCACCGCCTCGGCCGCCGCCACGGCCACCTCCTCGACCACCGCCTCGGCCAGAAGTGCCAAATTGACCACCTTGCACACTCTGCAAACAATACATCATAAAGAATTCAAGCATATACAACTTACGTATGCGAGGAAACAATAAGGTATGGATGTAAAGAAGAAACTCCAGCAACGGTATAAAGGTAAAATATTCACGAAGAGATCATATGTCTCAAGCACAACAAGTATTAATAGCATGAACACAAGAGTTGTAACACCCCAAGCCCAAATATACATACAAGGCAACTAGCCCAACAACTTCTAGATTAAGTTAAAACTTAAAAGTTAAAGATAGCATATCAGTGAATTAAGTGACTATGTGAGTCATGTGACCAGTTTGTCAAGAGGTATCCTGCTTTTGTTATTACTAAATGCCAGTAAGAAAAAAAATAAAAAAATAAAACTTACTATCCAATTCTAAACGGTAGATTTGGGCTTTAGAATCGAGTCGTTTGCATTAATGCAGACGCCTTCAGTTAAGCAAGAGAGCATTGACTTTTGAAGTCAAGCAAACTACATTTCAAATGCAAAAAGATTTGTTCTTTAGCAGGTATAACATGAAACTTATAAAGTTTCATGTGGTACTTGTTAACTGTTAGAAAGTTTGATGTAGTTATAAGAAGATCATATCAATTTTGAAGTTGAAATGTAGTATCACTACCTTGAAAGTCAAACCGTATCGCTTTCAAGGTAACACTGGAGTAAAAAGTAATTTCTGTCATTACCGTAAAGCTATAATATTCACATTTTTACGCCCGAGGTTTTGAAGAACTAAGAAGCAACTCGTAAAACTCGCATGAAGTCAAGATTCGCCTCTCGTCAAAAAAGAAACCGCTGCAAGAAGCTGTGAGAAAGTCATAGTTTTCCAATGAAACCCTTTACGGTAAAGATCCTTGAATGACTGCCTCTGGCTGGATGGCACATGTGACTAACAAGACCACACAGCAGTAGAGGTGGCAAAATGAGCGAATTGGGTAACGGGTCAAACAGATAATTTTACGATTATACCCTTTTCACCCGTTTAGATAACACGTATGACATAGATTGGTTCGACCCACTGATAAATAAATGGGTCGAAATTGCCACCTATATTTAGCTGTAATGAATACGCTGAATTGAAATGGGATTCTGTTGAGTTTTTCGTTTCATTGTTTGCTTTAAGGTTCTGAGGCCATCAATTTTAATAGTTGATAGAGGTGTTTATACATTTTATTAACAATTTCACTTCTCTCAAAAGAAAACCCGTAAATAATTCATAAGTTTTGACCCAATTATATAATTTTATGGCTCTGCTAGTGTGTATAAAATATGAATTAATTCGTAAGTTTTGACCCCATTTATAGATTTTTATGGCTCTGCTAGTGTGTACAAAAGCCACGTCTTCACTTCCCTTGAACTATTCTACAAAATGAAAGATATCATGTACCATTTCCAATTGTCAAAAGTCAAAACCTGCAAATCTTCAATAAAACCGAGATCTTGTGGCTAATCACTTCTGCAGATGGGAAAAACAACTTTTAAGCAGAAGTAAAGTTCATTCAAGCAAAACCAAAGTCATTCCAAAGACTGGTTTTGAACTCAAGCTCGAGCTTGTGAGAATTATTCGCCAATGCTCGGGCTGATACGAAGGTTCCCCCTCTATAATCTCTTTAGAGAACTATTCCTTTATACATAACATATTACAAAGGAATAGTTCTTGGATTTATCTGATATGAAAGTTGGTCCGACACCCCCAGAACCCCGTGCATACAGGAAGCTCGTTCACCAGGATTCACAGATTATAAAGGAATAGTTCTTGACTTCTTGGATTTATACCATTCCTTTATAATTTAGAGAACTATTTTTAACTGATATGAAGGTTTCTCCATAAAGTGATTCAAAGATGATGAAATGGACCAATTGGTCCACAGGAACTAACAAGATCATTTACATGTGTTGTTTGGCATGCACTAATATACATTTGATTTTATTTAAGTAGTAAATCAAGACACGAATGTCCTTTAATGTTATTAAATCATGAACTTAACCTGAAGATTTCTCTTAGATATTATAAGATAGTGACAATTCAGCCATTTTTTAGGTATTAAGTATTAACTAAAACAAAATAAACAAATAGAATTATTCACCGATTTTATATTTTTTTATGATATATATTTCTTTCATTCCATTCAGGAGAAAACACCCCAGCCCCATAAACTGAAAATCAATCAAATAGAAGAAATGGACTTTTCTACATTGTTCAGTCCATTCTGCCTACCAGTAAGACACACCAAAAACTACTTAAAATTAAGAGTACATGTTTACAAAATTCTTTTCTGGAAGCAATCATAAGTCAAAAACTCCAAATACCCACCCTTTAAATTGATGTTTGGATATGCATCAAAATTGATTATAATGACTTAATCTTTTAACGTTTAAAAAAACCGACTTTAATCCCCATTTTCTGGCAAATATTAGATCATATTAAAACTCGAAAACGCACAAAAAAAGCAGCTAAACGAAACCAAAAATTTAAATATAAAACTAATTACCGCATAATCCCTAATTTTTAAACCGCTGATCTTGTTCAAATTCTTCACGCTATACTTATGGCTTTCTAAACTCGTCCCCCTAGCATTACAAGCAATCAAGCATCATCATCATCATCATCATCATCATCATCATCATCATTGTACTCAGTAAATCCCACCAATAGCAAAGCTATGGTAGGGTCTGAGGAGGGTAAGATGTAGACAGCCTTACCTCTACCCCATAGAAATTGAGAGGCTGCTTCCGATGAGACCCCCGGCTCGATAGTAGTTTTGCATCAAGCCTTGAACATAAGATACATAACACTTAACCATCGGGACATCGACCGAATGGTGCATGTACCCTTGTCTTTCGGCTATCAACGCCACCACATGATGCCTGATTAACCTTCCGCCACTTTTAACGTTATTTTCATAAGATTAGCAAAATGACGTCAAAATTAGTGCACTTTCACTTTAGCCCACCCGATATACATTATATGCGTGCACCGCAAGCATCATTAATGTAAATTATACAACACTCATAAACTTAAAACTAAAACTATACAAATCACACTATGACAAAACTACCATTCTCACTAAAAATGAGAAAATAGTACCATACCGGTTATTTTCAGTACCCACTTCAGGGTTTTCTGGATCAGTACGGTACCGATATTATACCAATTTTTAACTTTCGGTACCGAAAACCCTAAGTAACGCATAATTATCCACCCCATAACCTTCAATTCAATCAAACAAAACTCAACACAACATTTACACACACACAACCAAATAACCCAATTCCCAAAACCATAATCCCCAAATCACCAATCAAACAATAAAAAACAATTACCGGAGCGGGAGCCGGCACAGGAGCCGGGTTCGAAACCGGAGCAGGCGGGGAGTACGAAGCAACCGAATACTCAGTCGGCTGCCACTGCTGAGGCTGCGGCTGATGAGCCACCACATTCGGATCATACTGCTGCTGGTGATGATAATAATAATTAGGGTCCGCCTGGTAATAATAATTATTAGCATCAGCTGACACCAGAGCAACCGAAACACCGGGTGGATGAATCGCACCGTGGTCGGGTTCCGGTTGTTGTTGTGATTGAACAACGGCAGCTTGTTGTTGTTCAGGGTAATTATGGTCTGGGTAATTAGGGTTAGGGTTAGGGTATTGAGATTGGTCGTATGGTGGGTAATAAGCGGCGTAATGTTGTTGTTGTGATGGGTCGTATTGGAGGTGAGATTGGTCGTATGGTGGTTGTTGGGTGTAGCCGGCGTAGGGGTCTTGTGGTGGTGGGTAGGCTTGTGGTTGAGCTTGTGCGGCAGCGTACGGATCCATGGTGATTGTGTGAATGAAAGAATGAAGGAATAGGATTATAGGGTGGAATTTGGGGATTTATTTAGCATAATAATATGGGTAAAACCCGACCCGACCCGACCCGACCCATATCACACTCGGTTATTTCTATTATACTTGGTTTTCGGTTTTAAGGATCACATTAAACGGGTTTGGGTCTTGATCGGTTCTCACAATTTTCTTCTTAGATAAACTGGAACCGACCAGACCTAATTATTTACAATAAAGTCGGGTCCCGGGTCATGTAATGTTAAATGGGGTCGGGTTGGGTTAGGTCTCAAGGGTTTGACATGTTTGCACACCTCTAGGAAAGAGGGCATCTACTGACTAGTGTACAAGTTTTTGATGGTTATTGTACAACCATGTTATTATCTAGTAATTTTTCTAAGCTGAAACGGGTTGATTCTCACGTTGAATGGTGGTTACAAATTCATAAGAAAATTTCCTTTTTGTTACAAGGCTAATGACATTACGAGGTTGGGTTTTTGCGGTAGCTTACAGATCCATGGTGATTGACTGTGTGTGCGTGAATTAATAGGGTGAAGTTTTTGCATATTTATACCCAAATCAAACGGTTACCTTCGGGTTGAACTCACGGGTTTTTTTGGTTTGGGGTTTTTTAAATTCAACCTGGAACCCAACATGATTTTGTCAAGGTTTTTTCAGGTTGGTTAATTGGGTTTCAAGTGTTTGACAGGTGGGGCTGGCAGTTTAAACCTACACGACTTTAACAGGTATCATGTATGGTCGTAACATGTTTCGTGTACTAAACAGATAGACATTAATCGACATGTTAGGTACCCGTTAGTATCTTATTAGATTCTTTTATAAATAAAATATATAGCATTTTCAAATGGATACTCATTCGATCGAACCAGTTTCTGATTCGATCGAATGAGTCTGCCATTCGATCGAATAGGACTCATTCGATCGAATGAGTCCTGACCGAATGGCAGCGGGTATAAATACCAGCTTTCAGTCGTGAACAGGTAAGGTTTTGAGGTTTTTGCGTGCCCGGAGCCCAGGTGCTGTCCGGATGAGGGGGGAGGCCATGCTCGACCTCCCCGTCATGTGTATGTCCCCAGTTCTATCAGGATGGTTCGATATGAAGATAACGATCGTGAAACTAAGTTAACGGACTGAAAATGTCAAAAGAAACTGATTCGATCGAATCAGTGACTGATTCGATCGAACCAGGTCTCGTTCGATCGAATGAGAGACTCATTCGATCGAACCAGTTTTCGATATATAAACGAAACTTAGGAAATTTCACAAGTGAGCACACATTCTACACACAGTCACGAACCACCACTCTGCTGAAATACTCTCTGCCCGTTCTTCACGTGTCGGTCCTTTCCTCCGTCCCTAGGTGTCAAACCGTCTTAGGAATCGTTACCGCGCGTTGTTGATCACCACCGAATCGCCGTGTTAGAGGATTCCGCACTCTAACACGTTGCCCCGTGAATCGTTGGGAAACCGTGTCCCGCACCGGTCCGACAAAGTGGCATCAGAGCCTTTGGTTCTTGATTCACGTTAGATTTGTGGTGAAATTCGTGTTTTTCTCGTGAAAATCGTAATTTTTGCCGGAAAATTCCGAATTTTTGGTGTTTTTGATCTTGGTGTTCGTCGTGTTCTTGTCAAAAACTGTTAAAATTGTCATATTTTGGTGTTTTGATCTTGGAAAAGTGTGTTAAAAGTTCGAGTTTCGTCAAGAACGTTCTTCGCGTTCTTCGTGTTCTTCGTGTTTTTGGTGTGTTTGATCCGTTTTTTGGTTGGTGTTCATCTGTTTTTGTGTTAAAAGTCTCATTTTGATCTTACTTTGCTCCTTGATCTTCTAAGATTCGTGTTTGTGGTTCAAAATTCGAAAATCCGTCAAAATCTCCTAATTTTGGAATTTCCAGATTTTCCGATCGAACCAGTCTATTTTTGGAACTCATTCGATCGAATAGCCCTCCTATTCGATCGAACCAGTTTGAACTTGGACCGAATCAGTTTTTCCCGCCTAGAAATACTCCAAGTTCATTCGATCGAACCAGATTCGTTCATTCGATCGAACCAGTCTCCAGTTGATCGAATAAGTCACACATTCGATCCGTCCATTCGATCACTGTCTTATTCGACTGTCAGAACCCGTTCGATCAAACCATACACTCAATCGATCGAATCTGTTAACCCATTCGATCGAACCAGTTACACATTCGATCGAATAACTTTCAGAAGATCAGTTCGGTTTTCCAGAGAGACATTCGATCGAATCAGAACATATTCGATCGAATAAGGCACTCGTCCGATCGAACCAGACTCATTCGATCAACAGTTCAAAGTTAACCAAAGGATCAAAAATGGCTTCAAGTTCGAGTACCAACAAGAGGATCCAATCGATTCTCGAAAGCGATTCTGAATCGGGAAGCTACAACAAGCCACCAAAGCTGATGACATTAAACGACTTTACTACCTGGAAGACACGATTCCAGATTCATCTTACAGGTGTAAATCCTGGACTTTGGGAAGCTGTCCAAACAAGTTGGGTGCATCCAACGAATGATGATGGTGAGTCGTTGAGCTACTTTAGGCTATCTGAAGAACAAAAGATAGCCTTCGATGCTGAGAAGAAAGCCTTCTCCTTACTATCACAAGCACTCTCCACTGATCTTTTTCATCAGTTTAACCAGTTTACTACAGCGTCAACTCTTTGGAACGCACTGGTTGACCGATGTGAAGGATCTGATTCCCTTAGAGAAATTCACGCACGGGAGCTCAAGCGTGAATTTGATCTGTTTAGTCCAGAGTCGGGAGAAGATATTGAGTCGTTACTGTCGAGATTTTACCATCTAATGTCAGAACTCAAGTCCTATAACGTCAAAACTACAGGGACTGAGAAAGTTAGATGTCTTGCACAAGGACTTCCACCTAGCTGGAGCACCTTCCTGACAGTAATGAGAAGAAGTCATCAGCTGGAGACGATTCTCCTGTCTGATTTTATTAAAGAAATCAGACACGAAGAGGCTGAACTAAGAGCCTCTTCCAGAAAACCGAGATCAACTTCTGACAAATCACTTTACATGTCAAAACCTCCTTTGTCAGATTCAACTGATCATGCTCCGATGAAGACTGCTTTTGTCTCCTCAACGTCAAATCAATCAAAGGGGACTGAAACGAGATCTTCCGTCCCACTATCAACTTCTGGAAACTCAAGTACTAACTCCGGACCCAAGTCAACGGAGAAAGCAACGTTGAATACTGAAGGCTTGGGAACAGTAACAGTGGAGGTTGCCAAAGAACACATGGCAACTCTAGGCACGATAATTGAGTCCTACAGTTTATTGGTGGCGGGTAAGCTAGGAAATAGTCATCTGGACAGCGATGACTATGAACAGCTTGACGAAGATGATATGGAACGCATAGACATTATGTGGGCTCTTGGCAGTGCGTTCCGAAGGGCCAGAAAGTGGACGAAGAAAACAGGTCAGGCCCTCTCAATAAACAACAAATCCAAGTTCGGCTTTGATAAAAACAAAGTAAAATGCTACAACTGTGGCGAACTTGGTCACTTTGCCAAGGAGTGCTCGAAGCCAAGAAGGGAAGGTCACCAATATCCCTTCCGAACCACTTCATCATCATCCACTCCTGCTGCAGCAGCTGCAACTGTCAACCTTGAGAGACAACTGGTCCCTCAAAATCAAACCGCAGCAAACAACGTCGACATCAACAACGAAACTGCTCTTGCAGTTCAAGGGGATGAAGGCGAGACATGGAACTTGAGCATCAACATGGCTGATGTCACAGTAGTAGATGAAAACTCTGAAACAGAGTCTGTTGTTTCCTCGACCAATGAAGAATATACTGTCGATGAACCAGCTGCTGAAGTCCATGAAGGAGAACCTGAGGTTGAAGTGGTATCTTTGGAGATTAAGGAGGATCACGAAAAAGAGTCAAATGTTCCTCAAACATCTCCATGTTCGACAATTCCCGCAGAGGCTGCTAAAGTTGAAGAAGTCAACGAAGTAGAGTCTAAAGCAACTTCTGCATCGTTTCTGGAAAAAGCTGGGAATCTTTGCTTTGCATTCATGGCAGAGACATCAAATGCCAAGGTAAGTTCTAACCCATCAACTCCCAAACCAGAAAATGTTAAATGTTTAAAATGTGAATTGTATGAACAAGAAATTCAATCTCTAAAAGAGAGAATTGAAGATCTCGAGGCTTACAAACAAGCAGCCTCAAGATCTTTAATGGAACTGACTGACGCGCTTGCACAGAATAAGGCTTGGAAGCAGAAAGAGTCTGTTTTTAAAGAAAAGATTGATAGCCTTAAGCGTCAGAACAAGGAACTTGAAATATGTGTTCTGAATCAACAAGACTCTATCAATTTTCACATAAATAAGAATAATGTTTTGAAAAAAGAATTGGAAAACTTGAAAGCTGATTTTGAATCATTGAATTTCAAATTAAAAAGTTACTCAAATTCATCTTATTTATTAGAACACATCATTCCCGAGTTCCGAGGCAAAAAGGAAAGAGGCGTGGGATATAACAATGTCCCACCCCCGATCCTGAATCAATTTTCAAGCACACCAGGAGCTGTGCCGGATGATGAATCAAATGATTATATACCCGAGGACACAAACCAAATTTCTAAGTCTAAGGGTAAAGAAGTCATTGACCCGGCTCCTGAGTCCAAACAAAATGTTGATGCCACAGACTTAGGTTCCACAACTAAATCGGGCCCACCACCATCTAAGTCAAAGGCAACAACAACAAGAAGTTCTCAGAAGAAAAAGTTTAATCCTAAATCTGAGAAAGTCTATGTGGAACATAGTACCCAGTTTGTAAAGGAGGGTAACGTTAATGAAAAACATAATTTCCCAAAACACCCTCCTAGACAAACTTCACCCCAAAATGTCAAATCCAGGGGGTACTATGATAACAGACAAAACCAGAGTTATTTCTCTCCACCAAGTCAAAGGGGGAGAAACTACTGTTTTTCGTGTGGAGAGGTAGGGCATATAGCAAGATTTTGCTATAAGTACACGGATCCTAAGCAGTACATATCGACTCCGGATCCGAGGTATGTCAAGTCACCTCCTAGGAGGCGACCGACCATTGACATTCAAGGTCAAGAACGGTTTCACACACCGAGGTCGGTTTCTCCTCGGAAACCTCAGCCAACCTCACCACACCAATCCCCAAACCCCTCAGATCCAAGTGTTTCCACTTCGACAAGTGAAACTCAGTCTTCAACCAGCTATCTCAAACATGCTGAGAAGAAGACTGACTTTTGGAAACCTAAGAAAACTAACACTGTTGATAACAACGTCAAATCTGAAAACAGTGTTAATGAGGGTAAATGGATTGAATTGTTCATTCGTGATGAAGATGGAAAACCCAAGACCTTAAGGGCTTGGGTTTCCAATGATATTTAAACCTTTTGTTTTTGTGTGCAGGTTGCTCTATATGATCCAAGATTCAACATGTGGATCATAGACTCAGGAGCTTCCAGGCACATGACTGGAAACATGAATCTCCTTTCAAGTGTCAGACAAATAAAAGGAGGTGCAGTTTCCTTTGCAGGAAATCAAGGAGGTTATATCACGGCCCAAGGAATGGTGTCTAATGGGCGAATTTCGTTTGAGAAAGTAAATTTCATCAAAGAGTTGGAGAACAACCTGTTGTCGATAAGTCAAATCTGCGACAAAGGTTTCAAAGTTATGTTTGACGACCGAGATTGCCACATCTTGCCTAAGGATTTCAACTTTCCTGAAGACAAGGTTTTAATGTCAGCTGCACGCCAGAGTGATCTTTACATTCTGGATATGGCTAAGGCAGGGTCAACGTCTCCAACGGCGACATGTTTCGTGTCCAAGGCATCCGAACGTGATACTGTCTTATGGCATAGACGGATGGGACACATAAATGTCAGGAACATGAACAAGCTTGTGCACCGCAGACTAGTTGAGGGAGTTAATCTGAGAAGTTTTCGTCTCCCTGATTCATGTGTGAAGTGCAAAGCCGGAAAGCAGATAAAAAGGTCCCACAAGTCTAAGAGTTTCCACTCAATTGATATTCCGTTGGAACTCCTTCATATGGATCTTTTTGGCCCAATAAGCGTCAAAAGTATCTCTGGGCACTCATACTGTCTAGTGGTTACTGATGAATATTCTAGATTCTCTTGGGTGTTTTTCTTGAAAGTAAAATCAGAAACGTTTGGGTGTATACAACTGCTGGTTACAACTATTGAGTCTCAATACAATCTGAAGGTTCGAAGAATGCGGTCAGATAACGGTACAGAATTTAAAAATGCGAATGTTGAAAATTTCTGCAAAGAAAAAGGGATCGTTCAGGAGTTCAGTGCCCCATATGTTCCACAAATGAACGGGGTTGCTGAAAGGAAAAATCGTACGTTAATCGAGACAGCAAGAACAATGTTAGCCGACTCAGTGTTACCTGTTACGTTTTGGAGTGAGGCAATTGCCAACGCCTGTTTCACATTAAATCGGGTAGGCATCGTCAAGCGCCACGGCAAGACAAGTTTCGAGCTTCTTCAACGACGAAGGCCTAACTTAGAGCACCTGGAACCATTCGGGGCTCTTTGCACGTTACTTAAAAGGCAAGTCGATAATAAGTTCGAGGAGAAGATCATCAACGGCTATTTTCTGGGTTACAGCATACCTCTCAAAAGGGTCTTCAACAGAACAACAAAATTGGTTGAAGAATGGTACCATGTCGATGTTCAACGTTACACAGAACCAGCCAAGGGGACAGGAGAAGACTGGTTGTTTGATTATGACAAATTGTTCAAGTCATTCAATCTGTATGAGATTGCTATTCAAATGATGTATGAGGCGCAAAATGCACCTCCTGATGAATCTTTGCAATCTTCAACTCATCCTGGTCCGTCATCATCTTCCTCCACAGAGTCTAGCGATCAAGTTCAAGAATCTTCCGAATCTGAATCTGAAGATGAATCTCCAGCAGATGATGTACAATCGGCACCAACTCAGGTTACGTCACAACCTTCATCGTCAAATCAAGAAGTGCCGAATGCAGATCAGCCTCTAACGTCTACTTCAGAGGCACCACAATCCGCTCCAGTTCCTGAGCCGAACTTAACTAACTTGGAACAAAATGTTGTCGTTTCTGACAATCCGGTTGTTAGGACTGAACGTGATCATCCACAAGACAACATTATAGGGGACTTTCAACAGGGTGTCAAAACTCGGCGACAGCTGAATTTTGGTCTCTACACAGAAATGATGGAGTCAGGATCAGTTGCTCTTAATGCCCATGAATGCTTCTTAGCACAAGAAGAACCACACAGCACCACCGATGCGCTGAAAGATTCCAACTGGGTCTCAGCCATGCAAGAGGAATTATTGCAGTTTAAAAGACTTGGTGTGTGGAAGCTGGTGGATCTCCCCAAAGGACAGAAGAAAATTGGCACTAAGTGGGTACTAAAATGTAAACGTGACGATCGTGGAGTGATTGTTCGCAACAAAGCCCGCCTGGTGGTCCAAGGGTTTAGGCAAATCGAAGGCCTAGACTACAATGAGGTATATGCTCCGGTTGCTCGTTTGGAGGCAATCCGGATGTTCTTGGCGTATGCATCTTTCAAGAAATTCAAAGTATATCAAATGGACGTCAAGAGTGCCTTTTTGTACGGTCACATCGAAGAGACCGTATATGTGGCACAACCTCCAGGTTTTGAAGACCCATATCACAAGGACAAAGCCTATCTGCTCAACAAGGCTTTGTACGGTCTTCACCAAGCCCCGAGAGCTTGGTATAAAGAACTATCCAAACACCTTCTGAACAACGGGTTTAGAAGGGGAACCATTGACTGCACACTATTCTCAAAAGAAAAAGAAGGAGATCTAATTATGGTACAAGTGTACGTGGACGACATCATCTTCGGGTCCACGAATAAAACACTTTGTAAGGAGTTCGAACAAGTGATGAAAGAAAAATTTGAAATGAGCTCCATGGGTGAGATGAAGTTCTTCTTAGGACTTCAAGTTGATCAAAAAGATTCCGGTATCTTCATTCACCAGACAAAATACGTCAATGACATCTTGAAACGGTTTGAGATGTTGAGTTCTTCTTCACAGGGAACTCCTTTAGAGGTTAATCACGGGATTAATCCTGACGAGAAGGGTGAATTGATCAATCCAACTCACTATAGAGGGATCATCGGATCTCTAATGTACCTGACTGCTTCTCGGCCAGACATAATGTTTGCTACGTGTCTCTGTGCACGTTACCAGTCAAAGCCGAAGGTCTCCCATCTGATTGCAGTCAAAAGAATTTTGCGTTATCTGAAGGGTACTCCAGATTGGGGTCTTTGGTATCCTCATGATGATAACTTTGATCTACATGCGTACAGTGATTCGGACTATGGTGGTTGTAAACTCGATTACAAATCAACAACAGCAGGATGTCAGTTCTTTGGAAGTCGTTTAGTAACGTGGCAATGCAAAAAGCAGACGTCAGTCTCCACTTCAACAGCTGAGGCGGAATATATTGCGGCTGCCAGTTGCTGTTCTCAAGTTATTTGGATTCAGCAACAAATGCGTGACTACGGTATTGAATGTTCTACTACTCCCATATATATTGATAATTCTGCTGCAATTTCAATTACCAAAAATCCGGTCCATTTTAGCAAAACGAAGCACATCGAAATTCGATATCACTTCCTTCGTGATTGCTACGAAAAGAAGTTAATCGATGTGATAAAAATCCCCACTCAGGAACAACGCGCTGATCTCTTCACTAAAGCATTTGATAAACCACGGTTTTTATATTTACTAGAGATCAACGGCGTTAAACGTATATCAGATGATGTTCCTGAAGATATCATTTAAATTGTTTTCATTTTTTCTTTTCTTAAAAATTTGAAAAAGTCCAAAAAGATTTTGTTTTTTATAAATTCTAGGGGGAGAAAGGTTTCAAGAAAAACCAAAAACAATATAAAATACAAAAACCCAAAAACATTAAAAAATTTCAAAATTTTGAGAAGTTGATCTTGTTCAAGAAAGGTGATAGTACACAGACGCTATCATACTGAGACATCAAAAAGATTTGTTATGTCTGTACAGCTTATTTTCATTTTTCAAATATTAAATTTTTATACATCACTATCGCTTAAAATTATGTCGGTTACCTCAGTTTGATGGACACATTTTCGGATGTGTGTTGGTCCTTACTTCTACTAGTAGATTATGAGGATAGCCATTAACCAGATGACTGAAAGTGATCGGGGCGGGTTTTGATGGGTCTTTATTCTTTCGCTGAAAAATAGTCGGTTATACTTAGTTAGAAGGACACATACTCGTATGTGGTCGGTCCAGTTGATCCATTGGATCTTCAGGATAGCCGTTTACCTGAAGACTTTGACTTGATCGGGGCGAAATAATTTAAACGTTATATGTTTTAAAAGACATTCATATATATTCAGAAAATGAGAAATTGATCCAACCTTGGAAAATGATAGATACACTGATTCTGTGTGCTTAACTAGTGAAGTTATTAGGCTTAAAAGGCTTTAGAACGGTCATTGTGTGTCATGGTAGCTTTTTATGGTGCGTAAAAGTAGATGTGATACAAACTAAATCTACTCGATTTTACGTGGAAACTCCTTAAGAGTTTTGTATGTCTTCATATATATCTTTCCGAATGATAGGCAGAAAAGCGATTACCCAGTCATACACGAGCCCATAAGTGTTCTGATTCCCGTAAAGATAGTGTGTGAAGAAACTGCAGTGATCCAGATTCGGGACTTGCAATTGTTTACTACTCTGAAGTCTATGTTAAAAAAAAAAAAAAAAAAAAAAAAAAAAATAAATAAATAAATAAATTATGAGTGATTGAAACATTCTAGAGTTAACAATGTCAAGACTTCTCAATCATGGAGTAAGAAAGAAAGAAAACGGGAAGCAGATGAAGACACTTACAACTTTAATCAGACACTATGGGTCAAGGTCAATTCGGGGTGACTTGGGGAAAGCCAAATACGCTTTGAGAATAGATAGGAGGCATCATAATCTCTGAGTTGATACCCACTTAAATTTTGAGACATAATTGAACCTAACTCGTATCACAGAAACGATGAAAACCATTTTAAGTTATTTACATGCTCACAACCTGTTTCTTTATGTCATAATACAGCTAAACACGGATCTGTGTGACAGTCACGTAATTAGTATGATTCCTGTTCGGATCTTTCTCACAAAAAGAATATTCATTATGTCTTGTTTAACTTCGTTTATTCGTAAAAAAAAAAAAAAAAAAAAAAAAAAAAAAAAAAAAAAAAAAAAAATCTCAGTAGACAGTCATATACGTCTGTATGATTTCTTATTATAGATCCTTCTCAACCAAAAATAATGTGTTTTAAAATTTTGTACAGTTGTTTATTTCAGTTTGAATATTATAAAAAAAAAAAAAAAAAAAAAAAAAAAAAAAAAAAAAAAAATTTAATTCTGAATTAATCTTTTTATTTTTATTTATTTTATTCTGCTTTAATGTTGATGAGAAATCATCGTGACAGGTAGTCTGATCCCTGTCCCACTCTGTAAATAGTTTGATAAAAACCAAAAAGATTTTATTTCTATTTATTTTTCATTTTATTTATTTCTCGTGACAGGTAGTCTGATCCCTGTCCCTCTCTGTAAATATTTTGATAAAAACCAAAAAGATTTTAGTTTTATTTTAATTTATTTTATTTTTTTCTGTTTGTTTAAGAATCGATGAGAAATCATCATGACAGGTAGTCTGATCCCTGTCTGTTCCTACTAAATGTTTATCCAGTGTGTAGGAATGAAAGAAAACTTCATGCAGGTTGCTAAATGTTCATCTGTGCAACAGGCTGTGCATGAAAGAAAGAATGAAGTGACAAGAAAACCCAAAGATGTTTGAGCCTGATATTTTTCCATTTGTTACTAATGTATTATGATCTATATGTTCTGTAGGAACGAAGCTCTCAGGATTGGAAAATGTCTACGAAAACTAACCAAGTGTCAAAAGTTTATGTTTTCGTGCAGGTTCAAAGGCATCACGATCGATGGACGGGAAATAAGAAATTTAAAAATTTATTTTTCAAATGTTTTCCCTCATTCGATCGAATAGGTTGCTATTCGAACGAATAACTCGATCGAATGAACAGATTCGATCGAATCAGTGGTTGAGGAATGTAAACAGTTGCGAAGAGACTCATTCGACCGAATAAGAATCTCATTCGATCGAATGGTCCAAACGAACAAGTCCGTTCGATCGAATAAGTCCAAAAATAGTATAAATATTCAAACTCATTCGATCGATCAGTTTTATTCGAAATATTTTACGGATTTTTGCTCTCAAATTGATTTTCCTCAAACCCTCTTTTTGATCCGATCATATTATTCGATTTTTCACGTAGATCACGAAAATGTAAGTTTTACATGTTTTTAACCGTGTTTTGATCGAGTTCTTGATCGTTTAAGTTTTCCGGGTTCGGGTGTTCTTCATTTCTGGATTTTGCTTGAATGAGTCGAATCAGTTGATTCGATCGAACGAGTCTCTTGTTCGATCGAATGTGACTTATTCGATCACTAGTTCGATCGAATCAGAAGTCAATGGGAAATTCTATCTCATTCGATTGTCTGTAATCGAACCAGATCTCATTCGATCGAATGAATAGCTCATCCGATCGAATGTGTTGCTCGTTCGATCGAACCAGTCCAGAAAATTTGAAAAGTTTAAACGCATTCAGTCGTTTCGATATCTGTTTGTTCTAACACGTTTATGGTTACAGATTTAAATGGCTGAAGTTGCAGAAGTGGTTGTCCCGTACAAAACGTCCATCAAGCACAACATCGTGGCTTTTCTAGACGAAAAGTCGAGCCACGGGAAAGACTTTGCAACGGTGATAAAGTTTTTGAAGAGGTCAAGGATTTTTGGACCTATCTCGAGGGTCATTGAGCCGATAATGTCAATCCAACAGGAATTTTGGAGAAATGCCACGCACGACAAATCAGTCGTGCCGTCGGTTATTCGCTCCACCGTTAGAGGGCATGCAATTGTTATATCTGCCCAGGTCATTCGAGAAGTCTGTGGATTTGAAGATGATGAATCAGACCCGACCTCCCTACATCCTGCTGCAACAAGAGGATGTTTCGCACGTATGAAGTATGACGGCGACCTCAATGCCGGTCTGCTTCATAAGGCCAACTTGTGCCCCGAGTTCAAATATTTGGCACACGTTGTGATGCACTGCTTGGGCCCTCAACGAACCAGCTTTGACAAGCTGAGGGAAAGCATGCAGTTCACTGTAGCTGCTTTGGTGATGAACCGACCATACAACTTCTCTCAGATGACTTTCGGTCATATGGTCGAGAACATCACGTTGAAGCAAGGGAAAAGTGAGAAGTTTCTACAGTTCCCACGCTTCGTGCAAATGATTGTCGATACTCAAGCACCAGGGTTACTGAAAGAAAACGAAGGTGATGTGGTGAAACTGGACCACATGAAAAATGAGACTCTCAACCGTCTCAAATCTTACAAGGAACGTCCAACCAGGCCACCAATCAAAAGATGCTTCGGGCATTTGGTGAATCCGTCTTACAGGGCCCCTCCTAAAAGGAAATGGAGAAATGATACCAGTGACTCAGACGTCGAAAACTTACCTTTGCAGGAATCAAGCGACGACTCTGACACTGAGGAGGTGGCGGTCCCTGAAGATACAAGGACCGAAGCTGAAAAGGAGGCTGATTCGTTTCTAAATGAAGAAGAGTTGGAAACTGGTGAGGAAGTCAGAGCCGTGGAAAATCCGGCCGACATAGATGTAGGAGAAGAAAGGCCTGCAAAGAGGCAAAAGAAGAAGGTTACTCGGAAGTATCGAAGCTTATTTCCCGATCAACCGCGTCCCTCAATGTTACCATCCGTCGGGACTTCTGCTGCTCCTCCTGCTCAACCAGCACAGCCACCAACACCGCAGTCAGCTCAACAACCTATTCCTCAAGCTCAACCTGAAATGGCCATACCTCAAAAGGTTGCATCCGAACTTGCTGATTTGCACAAGGCGATGATGAAGATGTTACTGTTCAAGGCAGAGCAAGAAGAACAGAATCGGCTCAGAGATGAGCAGATTGCTAAACTTCAAGCTGAGAACGAAATGCTCAGGCTTGAAAATAGTCAGTTAAATGCTACTGTCGCTGAACAGGGATCTTCGATCAATGAACAAGGTTCTTTGATCACCGAGCTGAGAGAGTCAAATCTACGCCTTGAAGCAAGAGTGACTGAGCTGAAGGGTGATGTTCTTCGTCTGGAAGGTCCAACCAATGTCGATGTGGACACAGACGAACTGGACTCTTCTGATGATGGAGGTGAAGGTAGTTAAGAGTATTTTGAGTGAATGTAGTAAGGACTTAAATGTTAAATCTTTTCAATTAATGATTTGTTTGTAAACCTAGTTTCATATGTAATGATATTGTATTTAATGTTTATGATATTACATATGTTTACTTAAATTTGTTGTTACTTTGTGTTTGTGTAATCAAACAGGTGATGCTGATCCGTTTAATGTCCAACCGCTGCAATCAAAAACAGCAGCGGAATATTTCACGTTTTTACTGGACAATCCAGATGAGCAGCAATTCTTCGCAAGTGGAGACTTGGAAGAAGGTGAAATTTCTCACAATTTCACAGAAGAAGAACTGGAACATATGTTTGAGCTATACAATGAAGAAACAGGCAAGTATCTGGCTTTGCCTTCAACAGAACAAACATCTTCTTCGGCTGCTACACCTGACTCAACATCATCCACGGCCGCTGATCCCTCTCAATTCGATGAAGTCGAAATGGAAGACTTGACGCAGGAAGAATATCCAGAGTACTACACGTCTCAAACTGAAGATCTTCCTAACTCGGCAAGCTTCTTTCAAAATGTAACAGAGGAGGAAATACAGAAGAAGGCTGACGAAAGGTCAAACACAATGAAACAGCCTTCTGATGCAGATCAAGCCGATTTCGTTGAGAAAACTGAAGAGTGCAAGAAAGCTTTCAACGCTATTCTTGAGAAGATAAGGTCCAGACGACAAGCAAAGCCGACCATTCCTCACACAATGTCCTATAAGATGAAGGGTCGTAGAACTTCAGGTGAAATAATTGCTTGGGCGTGTCTGAAGGATCTTAATTGCATTGCTGTCAAGAGAGAAAAAGGGGTTGAGTACTTTCAACGTATCACTGACTTGAAGACTCTTCCTACTTTTGATCTAAACCGTCTTAACTATCTTGATATGCTTTATGCAAGTTCATCTCCATTTGCAACGTATTATCAGAGTGTATTGCGAATGGAATACAGCTCAAAATGGAAGATGATCACTCCACAAAGGCCAAAGAGATATACAAGTAAAAGGGAGATCGATCCGATCACCAACAGGCCAAAGATTGTTTTGAAGTACATGCCACCACTCACGATGAAGAAGATTCCTCTAAGAAAGATGAAGCAGGACTTCTACAAAGCGTTCAGGCATTGGTACTATGACGGAAGACTGCATGAAGCAGTCATCGTGCTCAACGACAATGGAAATTGGAGCACAATTCGTATCTTTGATCCTATGTGGCTCACAAACTTGTCACGGGAGGACGTCTACACGCTGTACAAGACAGAGATTCTCTACGCCCCCGAAGACATGGAGCAAGCTTTAACGTATAGAAATGTCATTAGGATCTGCTTTGCCTATGACATACATGCAGGATCAAATTGGAAAGAGCAACAGAAGAAGTATGCACAAGAGACTGAAGCTTAATTGTCATGTTTATTTTGTTTCTTGTTGTAATGAAAGGTTTAATCTTCTGGTTGTAATTGTTTTTGAGTTGAATGTAATTTGTTTTGGAACATTGTGATAGATTGTGCTTAAATGTTTATCTAAAGTTTCAATTGACAGCTTCTCAGGATATGCGGAACCTATGGTAAGTCTGACTGACTGGACCATTTGATCCTGAGAGAACTTCATGATGAAAGGAGTTCGTGGATGCAACATGCGCACCATTAGCTTTGAGAAAAGAGAGAGTGAGATAACTCCAAGGGGGAGTTACGATCGAGCAAGAGAACTCGATTGATTGTAAGTAAATAGAACTGGCTCCAAGGGGGAGTTTGTTAGGACATGAAATGTCATGTGTATGTCCCCAGTTCTATCAGGATGGTTCGATATGAAGATAACGATCGTGAAACTAAGTTAACGGACTGAAAATGTCAAAAGAAACTGATTCGATCGAATCAGTGACTGATTCGATCGAACCAGGTCTCGTTCGATCGAATGAGAGACTCATTCGATCGAACCAGTTTTCGATATATAAACGAAACTTAGGAAATTTCACAAGGGAGCACACATTCTACACACAGTCACGAACCACCACTCTGCTGAAATACTCTCTGCCCGTTCTTCACGTGTCGGTCCTTTCCTCCGTCCCTAGGTGTCAAACCGTCTTAGGAATCGTTACCGCGCGTTGTTGATCACCACCGAATCGCCGTGTTAGAGGATTCCGCACTCTAACACGTTGCCCCGTGAATCGTTGGGAAACCGTGTCCCGCACCGGTCCGACAGTGTTAACCGGGTACAAACTCAAGAACGTGTTGAGTAAGCTTGAATTGTCCGGTCGACTGGCAAAGTGGGCCATAGAATTGGGGGAACACTCAATCGAATATAAACCAAGACCGGCAATCAAAGGAAAAGTGCTGGCGGACTTCGTCATAGAAGTCCCGCAACATAAAGAACAAGAGTGTCTGATCGAACAACAACCCCAAGCACCTCCGGAACAAGGACAAGTTTGGTCATTGTTTACGGATGGGGCTTCAAGCAGTGAAGGATCAGATGCAGGCTTAAGGCTAGTCAACCCCGAAGGGCATGAATTTACATACGCCATCAAGTTAGACTTCAAGAGTACTAACAACGAAGCAGAATACGAAGCCTTCCTGGCAGGCCTGCGGATAGCGAAAAAGCTTGGGGTGAAACATTTAGAAGCGCGGGTGGATTCTATGCTAATTGCGGGACAAATAAATGGAACATATGAAGCAAAAAAATGATGTCATGGCTTCTTATTTGTCACAAGCAAAGGTCTTCATTCGCCAATATACTACCTTCAACGTTATTCACATTAAAAGGAGTGAGAACAAATCGGCGGACGCTCTTAGCAAGTTAGCTTCAACGAATTTTGAGCATTTTGCCAAAGATATTCGTGTAGAAGTCTTAGACCATCCATCCGTTCCCCAGAATCAAGTCTTGGTAATCCAAACAGGCGTTGAATCATGGATGACACCAATTAAAGCTTACTTATCTTCCGGAGCACTTCCATCTGGGAAAGCTGAAGCTCGGAAGATTAAACACAAAGCTTTAAATTAACAGATGATTAATGACATCTTGTACCGGAGATCATTTCTTGGTCCGCTATTACGTTGTGTGGATGCGGAAGACGCAAATTACCTCACCCGGGAAATTCATGAAGGTATTTTTTGACTTCATGCGGGTCCAAGAATGACAGTTGCAAAAATCATGAACGCAGGGTATTACTGGCCTGGTATGCATTTAGACGCTGTGCAAGAAATCAGAAAGTGCGATTCCTGCTAGCGTCATGCCCCAAATACCTTTCGCCCAAAGAACGAACTGATTCCAGTAACATCTTCCTGGCGTTCCAGAAGTGGGCTATTGACATTATGGGACCTTTCCCAGAAGCTCCAGGATGAGTCAAATTCTTGATGGTGGCCATTGATTACTTCACCAAGTGGGTAGAAGCCAAACCAGTTGCCTCGATAACGGCATCAACCGTAAAAAAATTCCTTTGGGAATTCATTATTTTCCGGTTTGGCCTCCCACAAGAACTGGTAAGTGATAATGGGACCCAATTTGCTGACAGCGGGTTACAGGATTGGTTGAAAGAATTTCAAGTCACTCAAGTCTTCACATCTGTAGCACACCCGCAAGCAAATGGTCAGGTCGAACAGACCAACCGAACTATCAAGGAATGGATTAAAGCGAGGTTAGGTACTAAACGAACGGGTTGGGTTGACGAATTGCCCCATGTACTCTGGGCCTTCCGCACCCAAAAGAACTCTAGCAATCTGGAAACACCGTTTAGCCTAACCTATGGTACAGAAGCTATGATCCTAGCAGAAATCGGGATCCCATCCACGAGGGTTCTGCAAATTAATGATAATGATCATGAACTCCGGATGAATCTCGATTTGCTTGAGGAAAGAAGAGAATTAGCATTGATTCTCGAACACAATTATAAGCGACAGCTTCAGAAATATTATAATTCGCGGGTCCAAGAATGCAAATTCGATGCAGGAGACTTTGTCTTCTGCAACAACGAGGCCTCTGGACAGGAGCCTCCGGGCAAGTTAGCCCCAACTTGGGAAGGACCTTACAGAATCAAACAAGTATTAACCAAAGGTGCCTACAAGTTGGAGAAATTAGACGGGACTGAGATTCCTCGGACTTGGAATGCAGCACAACTAAAGAAATGCTACATGTAGTGCTCCTATTTGTCTTTTATATTCGGCTTGCGCGCCCACATAGTACAGTAATTGTGTAATTTCTTTTTCTAAGAAGGCTTATGCCAACGAATGAAAAGTATTGAGTTAGTTTCACTTCATTTCGATAAGCTGTAATCTTTTATTAACAAAAACGAAGTACCGGATAGATACTTATATTATAGTATATAAGACAAAGTGCACCAGAAAGAAACAAGACTTCTTATTAAACAGTCAAATGAGATTACAAGCAACGGAAATATTTACAAACAAAGGCATATACACTTATGGGGTGGCATCCTCATCTTCCGCGATGTTGTTAGCTTCCTCATCATCAAGATCTAATAATTCTTTTAATTGATCTATGGCATCCTCCTTGTCCGCAAGCTCCGATATGTGATCAGAAAGGGAGAACTTCAGCGTGTCAAAATCTTTGGTCTTCTCGATAAGGATAGAAGAAGTGTCTTTACCAGGCAAGATGTACTCCTCCGGGACCCGGCCCTCAGAACCAAACTTGTATCCTTCTTCAAAGCCCATCTGCCGGCCCGCTTGTTCAGAAGCAAGAAGAAGTATCGCAACGCAATTTCCAAGGTCATCACTGTTGCGGACGTCAGTAATAACCTATTAAGCACAACAAACAGATGTAAGCTCATACACATCTAAACTGATTAAGTTAAACAGACTTGGTACCTTGGGAATCGCTGTTGATAGAAGCCACTTCTTGTTCGCCTGAGCCCGGATAAGATCCATCTTATGATTAGCACACTCCAGCGCTTGGTCTCGACTCTTAGCATTACGGTCGGCTAAACGCTTGTCCTTAGCTGCTAAGTCGGCTTGAAGGGTCTTAATCAGCTCAGCTTGGTCATCCAGCTGTTTCTAAAGAGCGGCCTTAGCTTCCTCAGCAGCAAGTTGTTCGGCTTTCGCCACCTCCATAGTCCGATGGCTATCCCAAGCATTTGTCAACGCTTTAAGAGCTTCTTTCTTGGCGTCTAATAGTTTATGCTCAGTCTCTTCCAGTTCGTCTTTCATAGCCAACCAATCACGGCGTATCTCCTGATTGGTGGAAACAGTGTTCGCCATGTGGTAAGAGTTGGAATCTAGAAGTTCCTGGCGGATGCGACGACGTTGTCGCTCCCGCTCTGTGGGAGGAAGGCTTTCGTGAAGGTACTCTTGACAAACGTCCGCATCGTTCAACAACGAGTTCCGACGCAACGACCAACGAGGATTATGCGGAGCAGTATCCTCCTCTACTCGGGATGAGGAAGCCTGCCCCCATACTTGAACACATTAACTTCCCCTTGATCCCGGAAGTGATACTCGTGGCGGGGGTGGGGGGGGGGATGTGGGAGGCTTCTCAAACTCGCCAACCACTTTTTCGTTGATGGGAGAAGAGTCTGACAGATTGGTCGGTTCTTGAATATTGTTTAATGGAGAGGTTGGCGGAGTCGGAAGTTGTACAGTAGTTGAATCCTTGAAACCTGAAATTTCCAAGGCAATGCTTTTTTAGCCATCAGTAAGTGACAAGGCCAAAAGGTAATCATAATGATTTAAACTTACCTTTGGAAACGTCTCCGGAAGACAGCTCTCTTAGACGAGCACCCAAATCAAGAACCTGGGTCTTCTTCTTCTTCTTCTTCTTCTTCTTCGGTGCAGCACCGGAAGGCTGCGCTTTCCGCTTGCCAGCAGCCTTAGAAGTACCCGCATCCAAAACCTGAGGTTCACCCTCGACGGATTGAGGACCACCTTCCTCACTTATTAGCGGATCGGCGGTGGTCTTCAGGTCGTGCTTACGGGTCAAACCTACAGTGGAAGATGAAGGGTTAGTAGCACCAATCGGTAAACCCCCTTCACAGAGTGATGACTCTTCGCTGGACGACAAAATAACTATCACTCCGCTCAAGGTGACGGCGGTTACAGGGCGAGGTTGAAAAATACCTTCGCATTTCTTGACAAATTCCTCACCTCGGGCATACATCGCCTCAGAAACAATAGGCTCCGGAGTGAGAGTTGTGGAAAACACAAAGTTACTCCGCGTGCGATCCAGAAACGGCACATCATGTTGTGTAATAAGGAGGCGTACCATATTTCCACCCATCTTGTCCACAAGAGTGGAGAGGATCATACCCTCACCTGCAAACAAAAAACGTTAAGAAAAATGCATCGAAAACTCAGAAAGTTACAAGGGAAAACTTACTTCCATTAGAGTTCTCGTAGTAGGGTTCCAAGGTGGGGAACGGCCACAAACGACTCATCCTAGCGTGCACCATCGCCCCCTCATGAATGGGGCGCATAGGCGTTGGAGTCTTCGTTATAGTAAGGAATCAGGCACGGTCTTTGTATTCGGAAGCAGCGACTTCCGGCAATGGGATTTTCGGCTTCCGGTGAGTCATTTTAAACGGGATAACATCTTCCCGGATCCAGAAAAATTTGGTCTTCCACCCATGGATACTGCGAAGCCATTCAAAACCGATAGACCCTTTACCGGTGGTAGCAAAGTTATACCAGCCTTCGCGGTAAGTCATCTTGTATAGCACGGCGAACATCCCAACAGAGGGATCATAGTCATGTGCCTGGCAGCAGAATTCGAAGTGACGAATTCTTAGCATCCCAAAAGGATGAACTTGGGATAGGTGGATCCCATATGCCATCAAGATCAATTGAACGAACTTGGTCACGGGCAACCGGAAGTTCCCGGTAGTAAAGTGATCCAAATAAAAAGCCATTTTCTTCGGCAGAGGCGCCGTTTGCAATGGCTCCTTGTGATGGACGTTCGGCTTCCCATTCCGGAGGGAAGTCATACACGTTTTTAACGTCATTAAAATCTTTCTCTTTGATTTTGCATCCAACTTCATCAATAGCAGGAGGATTTTTCTTCTGGGCAGCCATTTTATGAAAAAGATATGAAACGGATATAAGAGAGAAGAAGTTTTCTGATATTAGCGAGAGAGAAAATATGAAAGTGATAAGAATGGGTTGAAGACCCCAAGGCTTATTTATACTCAACGCAATTAATGCGACCGTCTGACTCACAGAAGAAAGAGAAAAAATCCGGACCAAGGGACGACTGACACGTCAGGCGGGAGATTCGAAAAAGTGCTTACAGGCTGTCAAAACAGGCGTTTTCCACGTCCTGTCAACCACCGTCTAAAAACCTCTCTCCGCCACGTCATCAGTATTATATACCCAACTTGCACAAGTTCAAAAATTCAAAGGGAAAAATATTCCAAAAAAGATATTATCAACATAGAGTTTCTTTTCATTAATATTTAAAACAGTGATTACAAAAACATGAAAAGAAATTACAAGTTTAAAATTCTAACGCCTACACATAACCTAAGGGTTAGGAGGCGTCGTATTTTCCGGAGCAGTATGAGGCACGTCTTCTGCCTCGTCATCATCAGATTTGTCATTATCGGACTCATCATCATCAGATTCATCATCAATGTATACCCGCAATTGCTTCACACCATCTTCGGATGAAGCAAATTCTGGAAGCATATTTTGTAGCGGAAAGACAAGGTCATCATACTCTTGAACCCGCATGCCAAGTTCTTGCTCCGCGTCAAGTCCGTGAAGGGGATGGCTTTCAATAGGTTGTCCGGATTGGGCGAATGCCAATCCTTCGTTGAAGCCTTTTACCCGGCCAACCCCTTCAGAAGCAGTCGTCAAGTTCACAATGCAATCCGTAAGCTCTGTACTTATCTTAACAAGACGGATGACCTACAAACGAAGTTTGTCAACACCATAAAAATAAGAATGCGAGAGTTATGTAGTAGCTAAAGAGAAACTTACTGAGTCAAGACCACGGTTGAGGAAGTATTGCCTCTCCCGCTCAGCACGCTCCGCCCTGCCACGAAGTTCTTCTAATTCAGTGGAGGCGCGGGTGTCTGCTTCAGTCTGGGATTGCAAAAGGGAGTCATAAGCAGACTGTATCTCAACAATCATTTTATCTTTCAGCTCAGCATGCTCCCCTTGCAATTTCAAAGCTTCCTCGAGCTCTTGGATCCGGGCATTTTGCTGAGACACTTCTTCCTGTGCCTTCGCCAAATCATCCTTCCTCCTTTGAGTTTCAACTCGGGAAGATTCGAGGGTGGCATTAGACCTTTCACAGGCCTCTTTCCACCGTTTAGCAGCATCAGCATTCCACTCTTTCTTCTTTTGGAGTGCAGCTTCAGCGTCGGTTTGTTTCCACCTAGCTGCACTCGCTGCTTTGCGATGCTCTTCGGCTTCCGCCTTGGCGACCTTCAAGGCCTCGGAGGCTGCACCAAGCTTCCCGCCCATCGTTCGCCACTCCCGCAAAATTTCCTGACTACAAGCTAAGCTATTAGTCAAAGAAACAGCTAGATCAATATGAAGTTCTTGGCGGGAGCGAGTCTGTTGATATGCTATCTCAGCAGGTGGCATGCAATGTACAACAAATCTCATACAGGTCTTGGGGTTAGAAACCTGAGACCCGTTGACAATATCCCAAGGTGGGACGAACAACTCAAAGTCCCCTTCTAATTGCACATTCGCAAAAAAGTGGGAACTTGAAGGTCCAAGGCGAATGGGAGTAGAAGAGGACTGTTGTGGACCACCTTGTGAGGAACCCCCCCCCCCCCCGGCTCCATGGACAGAGGGTCCAAACAAGAAGTCATCTTCTCCGCCCAACGCGAAAGACGAATAAGCAGAATCAAACTGGGGAACGGAGCGGGGAGGAGATTCATGAACCCTGAAGCCCTCAACAGTAACCTCAGGATTATCACGCTGGGAATCGGTGGCATCCCAACCCTGGAAAAGATAATCTACATCTGTTTCACTAGGAGGGGTAACAGGCCTATCCGCCTCCTTCTCCGGAGGAGGCGACGACTGTTTTTCAACATTTGGGGTCGACGTCGGTAGCTTTCCAGCCGCATAACCCTCAGCAATAGATGGATCTGAAAAAGAAAGCAACAATAAGGTCATCCCTACCAAAAACAACAGGATTACCAAAGATAATAACTTACCAGTCACAGTTCCCAAACGATCCGCAAGGCTAGGTGGTAATGGTTTCCTCGGACGATGCGTCCGACGTTTCTTCGTTTTTGGTCCCTTCCTGGCGTTCGCGGAACTAGTTCCTGCGTCACTCGCCTGCGATACATGGAAGGACCTCTTCCGATAAATTTCTGCTAGAAAATGAGAGACAGATGAAACTTCAGTGGCATCATCTGAGCTTTCCTCCTTAAGAATAGCAGAATCGTCACTTGGAATAACGAATATCCCATCGGAGGTCAGCATGTTAAGAGGCGGAGGGTTTAGAATGTACGCACGTGTCTCAAAGATGGCCTCTGAAACAACCGGTTCGGCACGCAGCTTGATTGGAAAAAAGGAAGTGTTCAGCAGTCCTTTCAAGGATAGGCTTATTCTTGGCATCACAAACAGTTTTACCCACACAACCCTTGCCATCGTCTAAAGCTTTCAACATCGACCCAAAACCTACAAACAACGTACAAGCGTCAGACAATAAAAAACTCAGAAAAAAAGAAGTAAGAACAAGGTAGTAAAAACTCACGGCCATCCAGCTCGATAAAAACAGGCTCCATAAAAGGAGAAGGCCACAAACGACTCATACCCGCCCATACAAGGGCTTCTTCCGGAAGTGTCCGCATTGGTGTAGGTGGGGTAGTAAGCTTTCGAAACCAGTCACGCTTCTCATGAGCAGCCGGCGTGATGTTGATAAGAGCGTCGTTTGGAGAACGGCAAACCATGGCCTCCGGTATCACATCCTCGGAGATCCAAAAGAATTTTTTCTTCCAATCCTTGGAAGTTTCTTCAATAACATTGCCGATAGTTCTATCCGGCAAGCTATGGCAAGTATACCATCCGTTCTGATTCGCCATCTTGTAAAATACAGCGAACCGATCTAACCGAGGAACCAAGTCATGTGCCATACACAGGAACTCGAAATGTCGAATTCCATAACGGCACGGGGATGAAGTTGGGATAAGTGAATACCAAATGCCATAACCACTCGTTGAAAGAACGTCGTGACGGGAAGACGGAAATTCCCATGAACGAAGTAGTCAGCATATAACGCCATCTTTCCAGGAGGTGGAAAGCTAGCTATGGAACCAGTAGAAGGGAATTTTGGCTCCCATTCCGATGGAATACCATAGGTCACAACAAGCTTTTGATATTCTTCTGGGTCCCAACAGACCTCTATCTCGTCGACCTCAGATTGAGCAGACGCCATTACAAATACTTGGTAACAATATTCGAATTGGTTCAAAGAAGATTAAAAGAAAGAAAGCAAGTTCGCATATAAGATTCAAAGGCGATAAAACTTCAAAAAGAAGTTAACTCTCTCTATTTATATCCATCGCAATTAATGCGACGGGAATTGAGCAATAGAGAGAGAAACAACCATCCAGTAACAAATCTCCACGTCACGCGGAAAATTCGAAAAAGAGAAAAAGTTGTACAGTCGGGTACAGTAACAGCCGTCAAAAACGTCCTATCAACTGCACACGCACCTGCGAGTGGTCAACTTGTCCTTTTTCATGATTATCCACAACAGCAAAAGTTATTTCTTACCAACTTACAAAGTCAAAAATCCCCAAATCTACATTAAGTCCAGAATTTCACCCGCATAAAAGACTTCACACGGAAGAAACACTGGACTGGGGGACTTATAGAGGTAGGGTGCCAAAAAGACCCAAATACCCTTAGGGACTACCCGCGGGTCAATCAGAAGTCCCTCATAAGGCACCCACGGGACATATAAACCATCCGCATAATCATTTGAGGAAGAAACACCCTCAAAGCACATGCGAAAGCATCATAGCACCCTCAAAGGTCATCCGCACGAAGGAATATCCTTCCGCGTAAATAACCACGAGGTAAGTGCTCCGGGACAGCTGTCAATAACCAATTACCTTCTAGAAGATTTTCCAAGATGCTTTCTTGGGCAATACGTGATCCCTCAGCCAATCAGCCAATAACACCTGGCAAGCTCGTTATAACCGTGCACATGGCCAATATTCTCCCTGTCGATCAATGGGAAAGAGACACGTGTCCAGGTTGTTATACATGCACATGCAACGTATAAGTTGAACCTGTCACATAAGGACACGTGTCCAAACGGTTATGCAGGCATCTTCTTAAGGGACAGCTGGCCCAATCACCTTCCCACACTCTTCGGCTATAAATACCCTCTCGATCATCATGAGGTATTCATTCACTCCCAATGTACTCTCTCAATTTACTTAAGTGCTTATCTTCTACAGAACAGTACTTATTCTCACGCCGGATGGTGGTTACGGGAGGACCCCCCTCTTGTCCTTCCCGTAACGAGCTCACGGTGTCTGTTTTGCAGGTGCTTGTCATTGGACTTTAGGCAATTGGGTTCATATCGTGTTGGCAGTTAACCGTATCCTACCCTGTTGACTCATAGGATCCAGGACCCATTAGTGGGGAGTGGATCCGTGTTTCTTCAACAACGAAACGAAAATCAAAACTTGAAGCGAAATGAAATGAAACCGCATAAATTGAAGCCGAACTCTTAACGAAACTAAAGAACTGAAACCAAAGCCAATAAACCGAATAAATTGAAACCGAACTGAAACGGTGAAGCTGAAAACCTGAATCCAAAAATCGAATAAAATAAAATCGAACTGAAATGAAACTAAAAATTGAAACAAAAACCAAAAATTGGAATGAAACCAAATAACCGAAATCTGTGCATTGGTCGGTTTGGATAAGTTTTGGGCTCAAAATTACTTACGAACTAAAGGGCCATGATCAGTTAAACGAGTCGAGCTTGGTTCACCATCATTGTTTTCATTTGCATGTGGTCCATTTCACTTTGGTTTTTATATGTTTTAAGTATATGTATATTTTTGCATTTTAAAGTGGTTTTTATATTTTTTAAGTATTACTTTTAAATGCTAATGTTTACTTTGTTATTATTTATTTTAGTGAGAATAATACTAACGTTTCGTTTTCTTATCAACGTTCATGCCTCATGACACAATGGAGCATATATAACTTTCTGCACAAGTAGAACGGAATTGACAACCTTTTTGATGGACAAGAATGAAGTAAGAGTTTCCTTGGTATCAATACTCTTTTTTTAAGAAAGTTATTATGGATTGCTATTGTGTTCTTTTCTGTATGTGTGTATTGATATACCAATCTTCTATGATCTCTTTATATTTAATTCACATTTTTTAATAAAGTTAATTTAATCTCACGGGTTGTTAAAGTTTCTTAGTTTGGAGTCGTTAGGGTGCAGACTAAATCTAGAGTACTCACTGTAGAAACACAACATATAAGTGGATGGCGCTCGAGGTATGACTAGGTATTATGTTGGGAAAGAGTATGGTAGGAGTTATAACAGTCAAGACTTGGAAGCTGACACTATTATGGAAACTTGGAAAGTAAGTTTAGTGTAGCCATTACCTTAATGGAAGAACTAAAAGTACACAAACTGATTCTTGTAACTCTTTCCTTGTGTTCTCGGATTATTACATTTAAACTACAGGTTGTGTTCGGTTTAGACCTGCCAACCTGAGAGCACGATCCGTTTAACACCCTTAGCCCATGCTGGTAGTCTGTTTTATTATTTTTGAAATATTTTTTGTTGTTTTATTATTTTTTTCGATTAGAAACTAAAATTTAGTGTTGTTTTTTTTGCAGCGGAAAAAATATTTTGGTGGAAACTGGTTTCTATAACCTGAATAGCAGCGGGTACTATTTTGCATTTTGCAAACAATACTTGTAGCGTGTAAGTTTAAAGTTCTTGAGTGTTAATACATTTGGCATCTATAAACTATTTGGTATGACTCACATTGATATGTATAATATTTATACTGTTTAGATATATTTTCTGTATAATATGGTGTGAATCGTCTTCATATATAATAAGCCTTTTTAAGTAAAAATTAACTCTTATTTCTACAGTTTCTAAGTCTACTTATGTGGTTTGTTTTTTATGCCATATACATGATAAAATTTGTATTAAGGTGAAATTTGGATGCTTAGAATGATGAGTTTTCTTCACAAAAGTTTGCAACAAACTTTATTTACAGAAAGATTAAATCGGTTTGTTTTCAGCTGGGAGACCTTGAGTTCATGCCGCAGAAACCAAGCTGGTGAAGCCGATCTGATTTGATGTATCCTAACCGTTTCACTATGTATTATATATTTATGTTCATTTTTTATCTTCATTGATTAGCTTGTTTTTATTTTGATTATCTGTCACAAAACTACTTTTTAACATTTTGCAGTGGTCACTATCGTCAAAGAGAACGAGAGAAAATGGGTAGCTTTATTATTGAAGCAAGGCAAGGCCAGAAATTGCAGTTACAACAACATTAATCAATAATCGAGTCTTTACAGGTTGGTTGTTTGTTATTGAAAATTCACATTACCATAATTTCATCTTTTTTATCTATTAAACCAAAATAACTATTGATGAAAGCAACAGTTGTCCTTATTGATTTGGTTATTCTTCTACATAGGGGCCTGCATTGCTTGGTCTTTGGTTCAAAATGAACCAAAAAATGAAGTCCAAAAAACTGAAAAGTCAGTTTTGAGTTTCTGAAGACTGTCTGATTCTTGGTTTTCTCGGTTTGGGTTGGAAAAATAAGTTGGGGTTTGTCAAAACAAGTGATTTGTGTGTCAAAATGAGCAGAGCCATCTCCGAAAATCATTAAACTTTCTAGGGCCAAAGACAAAAAAAAACAAAAATAAAATAAAATTGGGACTTAAGTAAAGGATTTTTTATTGGGTTCATTTAAATTTTATAAATAGGTTTACTTAGTTATGATTTAGGTTGTGCAAAAAACGATATATTATTAAAATGAGCATAAAGGAGTTGAGTAATTGGGTTTAAACATTAGATTACATATATTCTTTCAAAATAAATGATATAATTTTTTTTTAATTCGGGCCTATCGGGGTGATTTGGTCGCGTCATTCGACCACCCTGCCCTGTCTCATAGGCGGCCATGAAAATGAATAGGTTTTAGTACGAGTCACAATGGGTTTGGGTCAAAACAAGTAATTTTTAGTACGAGGTAAAATGGGCCCGGTTGACTTGCAAACAATAATTTTCCATTTCTTGTTATGGACTGTAAAATTAATGTTCTAAAAAAAACTTATGTGTAACATTAATTGTTAACCTCATAATTAAGGTCTTCAAGTTAAACACTTGCGGCAAACAAACACATCAGATATGTTGGATTTCATTGTTGACTATATAAAAAAACTTTAAAAAGAAGTTGAGGTGTGACAAGGGCTTTGGAGTTATGCCAGTTGTGCTTCAAATCCGCATTAGGCTTTCATGGTTATGATTTATGCAATTATTTTAGATGGATGGAATGTGTGAATGGAGGTTACTTGGGAAATATAAACAAAGGCTCATATATAATGCATTTCAAGACTACATAGGTAAAGATGTGGTGTTAGATCATAAAGTTGAAGGCAATTGAGAGTGCAATGAGGTTCTCGGTGAAGATTGTTGAATTGGTGGCTAGATATATTAATGGACGAAGCTGCTTCTGAGCAAAAACCAGCACCAATACGGAACGAATGAACACAACGTGTGGTTAAATACCCACTAAGAGAATACCCTTACAATATATCACAAGAGGATTGATAAACTAACTAAAAAACAAAAATCGTGTTGCAAATTGTCGGCACCGCAGCATCGCAGGTTTTCTACTAGTATATTTATAAGGACAAAATTAAGAAAGTTTGAATTATTGTGTTTGTGTAAAGTAATAAATTTGAAAATTAATTAATAAATTTTGGAAGTTAACATTGTAATGAGACAAACTAAAAAAAATGTAAACATTTTCAAATGGTAACAATTAACTCTTACTATCCATATAATAATGGGTACACTTGCCAACTTGTGTTTGAAATGAGATACTATTACGGTAAAAATGTTTAAAATTGATGTGTGAAAATCATTAAGTTCCATAGTTCTCGGCTTATTCTATTTAAAGTAAAGAATGATTTGAACTTAGGCTTATTCTATTTAAAGTAGAGAATGATTTTAACTTAGTAACTTTAGTGTAACTTAATATTGGGAAAATTCCCAAAATAGCCTATTTATAGAATGTGATTCCTAGTTTGTCCCCCCAAATTCAAGTTTCCAACTTTGTTTATTTGATATCTCGTCGCCGGCGACATGTTAGCGAACACCGATGATGTGTTAACATAACATAGGGTTGACAATGCGTTATGTTGCTAACATATGGTCGCAACGATGCGTTAATGTTCAAAGCAGGGGTTCCACGATGCGTTAGTTGATAACGCATCGCTGCTACCCTATGTTAGCAACATAAACACATCGTCAACCCTATTTTATGTTAGCAACATAAACGCATCGTCGGCGACTTGTTGACATAACATAGGGTTGACGATGCGTTCATGTTGCTAACATAGGGTAGCAGCGATGCGTTATCAACTAACGCATCATGGAACCCTTGCTTTAAACATTAACGCATCGCCGCTACCATATGTTAGCAACATAACGCATTGTCAACCCTATGTTATAACACATCGTCGGTGTTGGCTAGCATGTCGCCGGCGACGAGATACCAAAAGGACAAATTTGGAAACTTAAGCGACGAGATACCAAAGAGACAAATTTGGAAACTTAAATTTAAGGGGACAAACTTGAAACCACATTATATAAATGGGCCATTTTAGGGATTTCCCCTTAATTTGTGTACACTAGTTACTATAATTACTATACTATTTGTGTAAAGATCGATGGATCCCCGACCAAAAAACCAAAGACAACTAAAGATTGAAGGCGGGGGATTCATGATGAGAGCTACCAACGATTGTCATTCAAGGATTTTAGAATGTTGAACCCAGAATGTTTCTGCACAGATTGAACATACATACAAACAAACATCCAACAACTCCACAATATGCTTTAATAAGAAAAATACAATTTTGTTAGGTTTAATTCCTCATTAGCTACCTAAACAAAACTACGGTACATCTCTCTTGACAAGAGAGCTGTATTGAGAAAACTTCATATTATAATCAGTTCAGTTAATGATATTAAGTTATTAACTATAGTAAATGGCTTGAATAAAAATCCAATGTTGGACAACATTACATAATTTATAATTTTTGATAATAGAAAATTAATAAATTAGTAATAGGATCTATCAACCAAGGTAATTTACTATATTAAGAAATGACTAGGTTGTACAAAACCAAATATCATTGTAAACATCACATACATCTCAAAACCCAAATCCATAGCCAACAACATACAACTAAAAAAAAAAAAAACATGACTTCAATTCCATTCTATATACCACCTTAAAGCTCTTCGTTGAGTGTCCGCCCTCCTAGTATGACATTGTCCTTGAAGTCCTTGGCTTTCTGCCTATGTGGCTCTGCGGCCTCCTCATAGTTGCTCTCCAACGCCTCTTTCGCCGACTCTAAACCGTGTTTTGCCTTCTCCTTCGCCCATTCCAAGCCCTCTCCCACATAGCCCACCGCACCCTTTGCACCTTCTTTCGCACCTTGAGTCGTATCATAGGCCCCGTCTTTCACATAACCTGCACCACCCTTCACACCTTCTTTCGTGCTTTGGGCCGTATCATAGGCCCCATCTTTCACATAACCCGCAGCACCCTTCGCCTTATCATAAGCCTTGTCTTTCACATACCCTGTAGCATCCATTGCACCTTCTTTCGCTCCTTGTGCCTTGTCTTTTACGTATCCCGCAGCATCCATCGCGCCTTCTTTCACGCCTAGAGCCTTGTCATAGGCCGTGTCTTTTGCATACCCTGCAGCATCCATTGCCTTATCTTTTATATATCCTGCACCATCCATGGCGCCTTCTTTCGCACTTTGAGCCTTATCACATGCCCCATCTTTTGCATACCCTGCAGCATTACCAGCCTTGGCCGCCTTGCTATACGCTTCATCCTTTATCGAACCCGATGTCTGGGAAGCCTTTTCCTTCAATTCTTCGGCTTTATCCGCGGCGTACTCTCCAGTTCCTATAATGAATAACCATCAACATTTCATTAACTATACATTCACATGGCGGTTTAAAACCACATTTACTTTATTCGAAACAGTTAAAAACTTAAAACTAACTAACCGGTTAACTTGTCTTTGGCTTCCTCGGTACGAAGGCCAAGGCCCTCAGTGATCTTATCTTTGGCCCACCCGGCCCAAGATTCCGATGACTCTTTGGCATCTTTACCCGCCTCGACCGCTTCGTTATCGGCACGCGCCGCCTTCGCTTTCGCTTCCTCGTACTCATTGGTCGTGGCCGTGCCGCTGCAAACGACAGCAAGCAACAACACCGTAATGACCACGGCGGTTTTTGCAACTTTAAAAGACATGATGCACAAATGTTACGTACGTACGTGTGTACTATTAACTATTTTAAGAAATGTTAAGTGTATTGGATTAGACTGTGATCGGAAGTTGTGGGATGTTGGGTGATTAATATAGGATTGGGTGGCGGCAAAAGGATTGAATAAGATGGAAGTGAAGAGTGGCGGTGGAACATATACGTGGCAACAGAGCATGTTGTGTGATGACACGTTTCAGCGGTTCAAGTGCCACGTGTCTTACTAACTCCCTTTTACTTTTAAACCTTTGACGTCGAGTACTGGTGACTTGATACGTACGCCATTAATTATTGGTTCCGGATCAAATTTACATAGGAAATTGTATATATGTGTATTAAAATTAGTTTATAGTGTGTAGGTGTGAAGGAGATCTGATGTTGAATATGCTACAAATTTTTTAGAATTATATGAAACTATGAATTTACCCGAAATGTTGCGTCACGCAGATCGGTAAAATCTAGGTGGTGATAAAATTCAATCGTTGTCGGTCTCGATAATTGAGATGATAAGTCGACGTGAATTCAGTCGGTTTCTTGCGATACCAGAACTAAAACAAATATGGTAGTTGGTCGGTTTTCGTTACGGTGGTACTGGAACTAAAACAAAAGGCAGTGACTTTACGCGAATTTGGTCGGTTTTTTTCTCGTTTGTTACAGTACTGAAACTAAAACAAAAATTTTAAAAAAGAAAATTGGCATCCGGTTGGTTTTCATAACGTTCGTTATGGTAACGGAACTAAAACAAAAAAAAACAAATGGCATAAAAACCATAGCATTGTCAGTGTCGGACGTTGATGCAGTGAATTTACACAAATTTAGTATGTTTCCGTTACGTAACCAAAAGTTGACGTTAGGTCGGTTCTCGTTACGTTCGCTATGCTACCAATACTAAAAAAAAGTTCAAAATGGTATGGCCAAGTTATTTCTCATTTATATATTAGTTGTTTGTCTCGAATTACAAATATCACGATTAGTGTCATCGTTCATCAAACTAAGCGAATATGCGATTGAAATTTGCAATTCGATATTTTTATTGAACGATTAAATAGTTGCTCTATGTAGAGTTAACCAACCAAAGTGGGAATGGCTGAAATTTGATTAAGGGTTATTTTTAACGTGATTTTCTAATAAATTCAAAAAAATTATGCATCGGGTGTTTTTGGTTGGATTATGATAGATGAAATCAATTAACGTTGAGAATTTACCAAACAATAAACTTAATAGAGTAGGAAAAACGAAAGTCACAACAACAAAGGAAACCTCCACAAAAGAAAAGTAGAATGACCTATGAGGAAGAAAATGACTAGATCCAAAACGATGTTTGAAGATTTGGCTGCAGCTAGCCAAACCAGTTGTTAACCAACATCGTCACATAGTAAGGTGCGTAACAAACCCACGAAACTTGAAAGACCGAAGCACATAATTAGTTGTCATGAAAGATAATGATGTTAGAGGGTAGAGTACTTTAAGTGAAATTTAAGACTTTTAAACTAAAAATATACAAAGGATTAAGTGGATGTATTTAACAACACATTTTGTTGAGGAGGATTGTGCTTTAAACAAATGAGTAATTAAATTAATCCAATCTATATGCATAGAATAGATGAGATCAGCATGAGGTTGTATGGAATGGCTCAATGGGATATTAACATGTTACAAGTGTTGGCTATAACTACGGATAATGCTTAAGTTACTCCTCACCAAACCTCCTTTGTAACCAAATGCGTTTACATATTCGTTGTATGCGGTGGCAAAGTTTGGGCTTAGTCATAGGGTGACCGAACTCACAGACTCAAAAATTTTCGGGTCAACGATTCGGTAGAATGGAATGAAGAAAGATATCGCTATGCATGTTGCAAAATGTCTAACGTGCTTGAAAGTCAAAGCCGAACATCAAAAAACCTCGGGATTGCTTCAGCAACCCGAACTTCCCGTTTGGAAATAGGAAATGATAACCATGGACTTCATCACGAAACTCCCAAAAACCACTCGTCAACATAATGCGATATGGGTTATCGTTGATAGGTTAACAAAGTCCGCACATTTTATACCTATCAATAACACATATTCTATGGATAGATTAGCGTGAATCTATGTAAACAACATTGTTGCATTGACTGGAGTGCCTCTGTCTATCATTTCTGATCGAGACAGCCGATTCACGTCTTGTCACACTCCCATCTTAGGCCTAGGAATGTGATCGACAGTTGGTACCTCAATTTTAAATAAATCAGAGTTACGTTATGTTAGCAGAAGACTTGGAAAACTTGTGAATTAAATTTGTAAATATTATAAAAGACGGAATTATAAAATACATGTTTAAGTTGTTTAACAAAACATTACTTGTTTATAATTACAAACCACCATTTTAGTATATTAAGTTTATACAAAACAAATCCGATCCATCGGATATTAGTAGCACTTCGTCACTCCAAGCGCTATCATTGTTCACCTGCAAAATGTAAATAAAATACGTTAGCAACGAATGCTGGTGAACACGCTGACGCTAAAATAATTTCTTTTACTTAATTACCCCTCGAGACTACGCCTGCCTCGACCCATCATGGCTTAGGAATAACAAAGTTAAATAACACAATTATAAACTCGAGCCTCTACACTAGGTCACCTCAGCAAACACCGCAGCTTTCGACTTAGTTAAGCACCCGTAAGTATACACATGGTCTTGCTTCCTATAGGAAAGCGTCCTACGACCAAGCGTGGTGCGATGTGCCCACCGCATACTACCACATATGTAAGGATCCAGACACACATATACTACAGCCTGATGGCTAGGCTTATACTCTTATTTATAACGGTTTTAGGAACACATAGTTCCTTGTAAACAATTTTCATATAACATGTTTGACTCTTTTGAAAACAAGTTTATAAAAGTTTGGGGGCGTATTCACCTTTACTCTTTGGGATCGGCCTCAACACCGTCCGAGAGTCTTTCCCTTTCTATCTCGCACCTATAGTACGAGTATAACCATTTGTTAGTCGGATATACAATCCGGCTTAAGACCTTTAGTCTTATTTTATATCTCTACCTCGATGAACCTTTAGTTCATAATTTCTTTTACTTGAAAACCTTTAGTTTAAAAGTAATTATAAACCTTTAGTTTATATATAAAACCCGATGTTTCTTCTTCTCCAAGAAACGTATTCTTTTCTTTTTATTATTTAAGAAAATTTGTTATTACTTAAATAATAATTTCATAACAACGAATATATATATATATATATATATATATATATATACACTTGCACACACATATATATATTTATCTATCACATTATATCTTTTACTCTTTCTTTGTTATGTTTTCTTTTCTTTTACCGAGGTATCGACTATATCCTCGACTTAAGGCTTAAACATTTAATATAATATTATATTATATTCATTTGTCATTACGCCTAACCTTTTGGCGTTTTAGAAAACCTAGGAACTTGAGCAGCACTCCAACGCCACTTGATCAACGTTCCTCCTTGTCGTCAAACACCAACTTCAATACTCGTTGGCACCCTTCTCGAGACTCATCACCATGATAACAAACACCTACTTGGTATGTGGGTGGAGGGTGGCACAAACTTCGAGGTAATGTCGACACGGAAATCGAGGAATTATGGCACGTTTATCGATGTAAAATAATATGGCTAGAGAGATGTTAGAGAGAGAAAGAGGTACTGAATTTTGGTGTGTGGAATGGAGATCCAAACATTGCTATTTATAGGCAAAATTTGGGATCCCATCGCGGCACGCGATGGGTTCTTAGGCTTGCTCGTCGCGTATCGTGACGTAGCTAAGTTGAGTCACCAAGTAGGTCTGCCACGTGACGACACGTGGTAGACGTTGCGCCACGTGGTGACACGTGGCAGCAGATGGTGCCACCGTGTGCCACGTGGCACCCGTGTCAAAACGTGTCAGACCATGTCATCGCGATACGCGATGACGTTTGGTCAACAGCGATCGCGTATCGCTATTGACCTCTTCCAGAAGCTTTGACCAAGACCCATCGCGATACGCGATGGGCTTGTCTTTTGTCTAGTCGCGTATCGCGATTGGACAAGAAAACATAATTTTCATTTTAAACCCTAAGGTTTGGAATTTGGCATATCTAGTCCCTTGACTTTGGAAAGTTGAAATTTTGAACTCGAAATTTTCTCGATGTTATATCCTCCCCACCTTGAAATAAATCTCGTCCTCGAGATTGCTTTATAAAAACAAGTGGGGGTATTTATTTCTCATTTCCGATTCGAGTTCCCAAGTATATTCAAGCCCTCTACGCGAGTCCCATTTAACTTTCACAATTTTCAACGTTCTTCTTTTTAACTTCTTTGTTTTCGAATCTTCAATTTGTATTGGTCTTTCAACAAATTTGAAGTTTTCATTAATTTCAACATCTTTTAACGGCATTTCAAGAGATTCATCGGCTAGAAATTTTCGCAGGTTTGAGACATGGTACACATCATGTATTCCATGAATTTCCTCGGGCAGTTGCAAACGGTATGCAACATTGCCAATTCGTTCAAGTACCTCAAAAGGTCCAACGAATCGAGGACTCAATTTCCTTTCTTACCGAAGTGAACAACGCCTCTCCATGGCGAGACTTTTAATAACACTTTGTCACCAACATTAAATTCAAACGGCATACGACGACATCGGCTTAACTCTTTTAACGATCACATGCCGTCTTAAGTCGTTCTCAGATTTGGAGAATTTTGTCGGTGGTTTCTTGGACTATCTCCGGTCCAGATAATTGATTGTCTCCGGTTTCAGACCAACACACGAGCGTTCTACATTTTCGACCATATAACGCCTCGAATGGTGCGGCTTGAATACTTGTGTGATAGCTATTATTGTATGAGAATTCCATTAGGGGTAAGTAGTCATCCCAACTTCCACCTAAATCGATCACACAATCCAGAAGCATGTCTTCCAACGTTTGAATAGTTTTTCGCTTTGCCCATCAGTTTGCGGATGAAAGGCAGTGCTAAGGTTAAGCTTTGTGCCCAAAGCTTGTTGGAAGCTCTTCCAGAAATGAGACGTAAAACGACTGTCTCGATCAGAGATTATAGACAGCGGTACTCCATGTAAAGCAACGATGTTGTTCACATAAATACGCGCTAGTCTATCCATTGAGTACGATTCATTGATGGGTATAAAGTGTGCGGACTTTGTTAAGCGGTCCACAATTACCCAAATAGCATTATGTTGACGAGTCGTTTTAGGGAGTTTGGTAATGAAATCCATAGTAATTAACTCCCACTTCCATACAGGAAGTTCGGGTTGCTGAAGCAATCCCGAAGGATTTTGATGTTCAGCCTTGACTTTCAAACATGTTAAATATTTCGCAACATGCGAAGCGACATCCCTTTTCATTCCATTCCACCAATAGTTTTCTTTGAGATTATGGTACATTTTATCACTTTCGGGATGCATCATGTATTTCGATTTATGGGCTTCGTTCAAAATTTTCTCACACAAGCCTCCAATGATTGGTGCCCAAATCCTATTACCGAGTCTAAGGATACCATCGTCACCTTTGACTAGCGAGTCAATGGTTCCGTTACGTTTTTCATCGGAGATTTGATTTTCATTGATCGCTTGCGTTTGGGCCAATTTGATTTGTTCGAAGAGATCGATTTGAAGTTCTAGACGCAACGCTTGAACTCTTTTGGGCTTCTCATGTTCATTGCGACTTAAGGCATCGGCCACGACGTTGGCTTTCCCTTCATGGTAAACAATCTCACAATCGTAATCATTGAGTGTTTCCATCCATCGCCGTTGGCGCATGTTAAGCTCTTTTTGATCATAAATATGTTTCAAACTTTTATGATCAGTGTACACGGTAAATCTTACTCCATAGAGATAGTGCCTCCATATCTTCAGTGCAAAGATTATGGCGCCCAACTCTAGATCGTGAGTCGTATAGTTCTTTTCGTGTACTTTAAGTTGACGAGAGGCGTAAGAGATAACTTTCTTGCGTTGCATTAGCACACATCCCAAGCCGGAGTGAGACGCGTCACTAAATACTACAAAATCCTCAGTACCTTCTGGCAAGGCCAGTATAGGTGCTTGAGTAAGCTTTTGTTTTGAGTATATTGAACGCCTCTTGTTGCTTCGTTCCCCATTCGTACTTGATGTTCTTGCGAGTTAAGGAAGTTAGGGGAACGACGATACGAGAGAAATTTTCAATGAATCTACGGTAATAACCAGCCAAACCTAAGAAACTTCGAATCTCGGTTGGCGACTTCGGGACCTCCCACTTAGAGATAGCTTCAATCTTAGCGGGGTCCACTTGAATACCGTTGACATTAATGATGTGACCAAGAAATTGCACCTCGTGCAACCAGAACTCGCATTTTGAGAATTTAACATACAACTTCTCGGCTCTAAGAATTTCAAGCAACGTTCGAAGATGGACTTCATGATCAGCCTTTAACTTAGAATAAATAAGTATTTCGTCGATGAATACGATAACAGATTTATCCAAGTAAGGCTTGCAAATACGGTTCATCATGTCCATGAATGCGGCTAGAGCATTAGTAAGTCCAAACGGCATGACCGTGACTCATAATGTCCATACCTTGTTCGAAAATCAGTTTTCGGAATATCCTCGGATTGGACTTTGAGTTGATGATAGCCGGAACAAAGATCAATTTTAGAAAAGAAGCTAGCACCTTGAAGTTGGTCAAAAAGATCATCGATTCGAGGGAGTGGATAATGATTTTTGATTGTGACTTTGTTTAACGCACGATAATCGATACAAATACGCATAGATCCATCCTTCTTCTTGATGAATAAAATTGGTGCTCCCCACGGTGACGAACTCGGTCGAATGAAGCCTTTTTCAAGAAGCTCGTCGAGTTGTTTCTTCAACTCCTTCATCTCAGTTGGCGCTAAGCGATACGGAGCTTTGGCGATCGGAGCGGTACCGGGAATGAGATCGATCCTAAAATCTACTTCTCGATCGGGAGGAATTTCGGGAAGTTCATTAGGAAAGACATCGGAAAAATCGGAAACAATAGGAACGTCTTTGATTTCTTTTGGCTTGGATTCTTCAGTGACGTAGGCCATGAATGCGAGGCATCCTTGATTCAAACATTTGTTAGCCTTAATCATAGAGATTATGCTAACTTGGCCAGCGTCTTTGTCGCCTTCAATTCGAATCGTTCGTTTATCGGGGGCTTGAAGTTAAACGGTTTTGCTATTGTAGATGATACGGGCATGGTTATCGGATAACCAATCCATACCAAGTACAATATCAAAACCAGCTAGACTCATGGGTAACAAACAGATAGGCAGAATGTAACCAGCTGAAAGAATTTTTCCATTTTCAAGGGCTTCGGAGATCTTAACGATTTCGCCACTAGCAGTCTCGACGCTTAGAGTTTTATTTAAATTTGTTAAAGGTTCGTTTAATAGACTACAAAATCTATAATCTATAAAACATAAATTTGCACCCGAATCAAACAAAGCTCTAGCATAGGTGTCGTTGACAAGAAACGTACCGATAATGGTTTCTGGCATGTCAGCGGCCTTCTTCGTGTCGAGTACGAAGACTCGAGCATTTCCCTTTTTATTTTGGCCACTTCCACCCGCATCACCAGCAGCGGGTTTGTTCTTTGGACACTCAAAGCTTAAGTGGCCCATCTCCTTGCAATTGTAACACGTCATCTCCTTTTTCCAGCAATCAACAACCGCATGTCCAGTACGGTTGCATGACTCACACACCTTTGGAGGCGGGGCGAAATTGCATCGACCCTTGTGGTACCTCCTACATGTCTTGCATGGCGTAGCATTTGAATTGAATCGATTTTGGTTTACGCCCTTGCCTTTGAAGTTGGTGCTTCCTCCAATTTTCCCTTGAGCGGTTGTTGTGGTAACCTTCTTGTCCTCTTCTTTGTTGCGGATCATTCCGCCCATCAGGTAACCAGATAACTCCATTGCAGAGTCAGCAGTTTGAGGTAGGTGAGACCCCACCATGTCGCGGATTTCCCGCGGTAGTCCCCAAATGTATCGAGGGACTTTGCTGAATTCAGGATTCACCAGCTGGGGAACCAGACGGCAGTATTCGTGAAACTTGGTATTGTATTCACGAAGGTTCGTCCCCACGACCTTAAGATTAAGAAATTTTGTTTGGATTTGGTCGATCTCATGCATGGGGCAAAATTTTCTCATCAACAATGCCTTGAACTCATCCCAAGTCAGGCCATACATCACCTCTCTACCTTTGCTCATCATCATCGTGTTCCACCACTCGAGCACCGCTCCTTTGAACATCAGGGCAAAATATTGGATTTTCTTCTCATCAGAACATTTACTTGTAATCACAATTGTTTCCATTTCCTCAAGCCACCTCACGGTTGTGATGGCTCATTTATCACCATGGAACTCCTTTGGTCCATAGTACTTAAAATCCTTGAATGAACACCCACTAACCTTTAACTTCTTAAACTTTTGCCTAACTCCTCCATCAGCGTTAGACTCATTAACACTTTCCTCGACATGAGACGGGTTCGGACGGGATTTAACGGACTTTCGGGAAGGATTAACGGAATGAGAATATTTTGAATTTTTCGATTGAGACCTAGCCATGGACTCTTCTCTAACCGCATCCTTAATCATCTTTTGTATTTTATTCATATATTTTTCGGGAATTTCTTCTTCTTGATTTCCCACGGGGTCTTTCCCCTTTTCTTTTTTTTCTTTTTCTTTCCAAGCATTCTCTTTATTACTTTGCTTAGACATTTTCTTTTAATTATTTCTTTTAACTGAAATTTAACAAATTTCTTATATTAAGCACATGTCTTATTTCATATATATATATATATATATATATATATATATATATATATATATATATATATATATATATATATATATATATATCTCGAAGGGATATATATTTTATTTTACATCACATATATACACACACATATATATATATATATATATCGTTTGATATATATATATATATATATATATATATATATATATCTCGAAGGGATATATATTTTATTTTACATCACATATATACACACATATATATATATATCGTTTGATATATATATATATATATATATATATATATATTGATCAACCTATCTTTATTCAAAGAACGTTTCAACGTTCTTGTTACACACCTATTTCACATAGCATACAAACTATATTATACAAATAACGTCACATTGTATTCTTCTCCACCATCTTCAATCCTTCAAGAACTTTTCACCATTTTTGTCAGCTTGTTACACTTACGAAGAAGTGTCTTTCCTATTTTCTTCTTCTTCTCTCCTTCAATAGCCACCTTCTTCCTCCAATCATCTGTTTCGTGTAGGGAGCGATCCAAATGTTCTTCATACGACTGCGGGACTATGTTGGGGTATCCATATTGTGGTGGTGGGTCGCGGTAACCCAATGTCACCATCTCATAGTGATTCCTAGGTTCTGGATACGGAACGTAATTCATATCGGATGAAAGGTAGAGGTATGTTTCAGCAGCTATGTTTTGTTCGCGGATCTCATTAGCTTGCTCTTCAATTGATGGAATTTCTCCTTGAAATGGTGGGAAGCTTGACGAAGCTTGGTTCCTGAGTTTCTCGAGATTTTGAACATATCGATCAACAGAACCGTAGCTTGGGTTTTGGGAAGTGAGTGATCCATCCATTGATGTTGATATCTCAATTGTCGGGATGCTCTTCTTCCGGTTCAGATTCTTCCTCAGGATCCTCTTCTTCTTCGGGGTCCTCCGCTTCCTCCTCGGGTTCTTTCTCCTCTTCAGGTTCTTCTTCTTCCATATGTTGGGTGGTTTCATTGTTTATCGGGGGAATCTGGAAAATTTCACAGGGCATCATCACCCTCATTCTAGGTTTGCGGGATGGCTCTTCACCTTTGTTTGGTTGGGAGTTGACTTCATTAAAAGTGGAGCTTCCGGTATGCCATCGTCGTTGATCGGAGTGGCATTGCATCCAGTCGGAGGATGGGGATCTTGGTTCTACCTTAATGGGTAAATTGGAAAGGAAGGCATAAGATGGATGAGGATTTGGTGGTAGGTACCCGGTTGGATAGTATTGCGGTATCTCTGATGGTTGGTAAGTGGGGATGTTCGATGGGTGGTATGTTGGTACTTCAGAGGGATGGTACATCGGTATTGTGGGTGGATGATAACTTGAGTGTCTTGGTGGCTCAATTATTTGTTTTGGTAGACTATCGAGGACATCTATTGGGTAATGCTTACTTCCGGGGTAGTATACGAGTTTGGTCAGATCATGTTCCACATCTTGGTCAAAGTACGCTTCATAATAACCATCGCTCATGTTATCCTCGGGAAAAGGTTCGGCAATTCCGTCCTCTTTGTTGGAATCCGATGACTCGTATCAATAACAATAACTACTAACAGATCTCAGATCTGTGTTTATACTATTAATACGATTAAGAATCTAGCTCATAATTAACACTGATTCAGTGTTATATATGTATATCTATTATCAATATGTTATTAGTAGTATTTGTATAATATTAGGTGAAGCTTGAGAGAGAGTTTGGATAGAACTTCGTTAATCAACTCAGAACTTCTTTTTAATTCAATTGTGAACAGGAGTTCACTATATATAGAAGGTGATCTGGTTCGCTAACATCCCCTAGCGAACCAGCCTCTTCTTCGTTACATACATTAACATAGCGAAACACCCCCTGATTCGTTAACATCCCCTAACAAATCAGGAGGGAATACATTTAATGTCTAGTTCGCTAACATCCTCTAGCGAACTAGACTATAACTTAACGAACTAGCTATTAAATAAACTAATTATTACATTAATTAATAAACAAAAGAGTTAACGATAAATACAAAGACTCTAGACGCAAAACCGTGCACTAACAGACACCCCCTCGTCTTGAGCTCTTTGTCTTTAACTTATTTGAAACGCTTCGACTGCCAGTCTCTGCAACTATGAATTCCATGTTCATGACACACACGAACGACTCGTTGGAATTGCATAGCCAGGTCGTAATCTTCACAGCGCTCGAACAAAATCTGCTTCCTAAAGAGCTCATAATTGTCGGTCTCTGATAAGTTAACCAACCTCATCGGGTCGATTATCTTGATAAGCTTAGTCTTCAGACCTCTTCCCAGAACAATGACGGCCTCGCCAGTACGATTGTCATAGTACCAGCGGTTGAAAGAGAGATGCATATGTTGAGGCATCGTCTTCACATGAACCTTTTTCATCATCTTTGGCGGCTTCACTTTCAAGACAAGTTTCTTCCGGCCGGTCCTTGGATCAATCTCGTCAATGCGTTTACGTCTTGGGACCTGGGGCTTGAGAAATTTGAAGCCATGATTGACCTCGAACAGTAAGTGTTGGTGAAACCACTCAGCTGTTCGGTAACCCCCACGATTGATAAATGGACGTCTCGCGAGGGTACGAACATCCCACCGCGGCAATGTAAGAACATCCATTATCTTCTCGTAATACTGGACACCCTTTTCCCACTTGACTATACATATTTTAAGGTTAGAATCATAGAGCCAGGAGACAATGTCACCATGTACCTTGGACACAGTCTTGAAGGTAGACATTTGATTTGCTTTAACCCAGGCTTCAGCTGTTTCTTTGCGTTCTTGATCAACAATCTGATGAGCTTGAATAATCTTACCAGCAGCTTTAAACCTGAACCAACTTTTAATCTCATCAACAGTCGAATCATAAGGCTTAGCAGTATAAAAGCCTTTTCCTTTGGACTTCACTTCAAGACAATCCTCAGCCTCTTTAATTACTTCTTCATGAAATACCAGAGCACTTTGATCAACGTTTGCGTGTTGATACAGGTCCGGGTATTCTTCAGCAGTCACATCCTCCATCTCTACATCCTCATTCTCATAAACAAAATCCGTATTCATAAACAACAGATCCTCATCCAACCCTTCTTCATTCACAACCTCAACATCAGGCTCAGCCTCTAACACATTCAATTGATCGCCATTCAGCCCAAGCAGTATTGAAATCTGCTCCCGTGTCAAGGATCTTTCTACAAACTCACCAACCTGTATCTCGTCCCTATTCACCACACTCTTCACCACCCCAGATCCATCTAAAAATTTCACCTTATTAGCTGCAATAATTTCAATCGGCTTGGCAGCTGTAGGATCTTGATAAACGACAATCTGTTGACTTGAGTCTTCACCCCCACTTGTACCAGCACCAGCAGATGAACCGTGAGATTGTTTAGGCTCACCTCCTGCACCGGATTCATCATGATCTTCATCGTCGTTCTTGAGTTTCTTTAGGGCATCTTCTTTACAAGTTAATTGTAAAATTAACTCTTCTTGTTCTTTTAACTTCACCCCCTGAGACTCAACAATCGCACGCAACGATTTCGTCTCCTTATAGTTATCAAATCATAACCATTGTTGACGAAAATTAGATCGCCATAAACATCTTTACCTTAGGAATCCAAAGATATCTTAGAAATGTCAAAATGTGAAGGTTGAAATTTCAGAGAAAAATTTGAATAAGGTTACTTTAAGGTGAAGGAAGAAGGCGAACAATGGAGAACTGTTCGTTTTTTTTGTCTTTTATAACCTTGCACGCAACCCGAGGTACAGCTGGCACGAAGTAGGCAATTCGTTTGAATTAAAGTTAGCGAATTAGCCCATTCGCTAATTCATTTGTTACCTTAGGTTAGCGAATCACTTTCGGATTCGTTACATTTAGCGAATCAAGATATGATTCGTGGCGTGATTCGTTAAATATGCATAAAGAAGGGATGATTCGTTACAGAGTGCGGAAGCGAATTAGGTTAGCGAACCAGAAGCTAGTTCGCTAAAGAATCACCTAGTTCGTTATCCATAAATAACGAATTGGATTTTTTTTAACGAAATAAAATCTTTTATTTAATTTTAAATTAAATAATTAAATAAATTAAATAATAGAATTATCGAGAATCATTTTATCCCGATAACTAAAATACCTTAAAACGTTTCATTTTTCCGAAACATAACTTAAAAAATATTTAAAAAGAAAAAGAAAGAAAATCTTTTTGGTATTTTGTAAAATAAAGAATAAAGAATGTATTTACAAAAGAATATCCGAATCATAAAAATAGACAATATATTTTTTTTAATGATTTATCAAAAGAAATATATTTTTGTATTTTTGTCGAGTTTGAGCAGAGAATCATATTGACCAAATTGCCCTTCCATCACAATTTTATATTTTAGCGATATTATGACTGGCGATAAGTCGGTCATTGGTATTGTTATCCACATAAATCTAATAACACACATTCAAGTATTTTTGTGATATGATTAATTTGTTCAATTAAAGCACAGAATATCAGAAACTATCAGCCTCTAATCTCGGTTCAAGCTTAATTTGATTTTTGCCAAATCACCCCAACTTGACTTAAACCATTATATTGTTGATCAAAATTTTTGATACCAATTTTGAAATTTTGAGCAATGCATCAAGTTTCCTTTACTGTGAGTGAGTATGCACGAGTCCATCTGTCGGCTTACATACATTGTATCCCCTGGGGTCCGTTTCTTATTGGTATTAAGACGCACGCAAGGGAGGAACAGTTGTATGACTAACAGCGGATTTTGATCAAGTCAGTAATTTGGAAGTTTGTACTAAGTACAGCAGTGATCAAGTTTAATGACTTTGGGTTTGCTCTAAAAGCGAGTGAAATATTCATGCTTATGAATACCCAGATGATTAAACCGCATAAAGACTCACAGTGTCCAGAATCCTAATGCTTGTTATTTGCTTTATTTTATTTTTGGATGATCAAACAAGTATAAGGCTTGAGTATGACTGGTTATTACATTTCTGCCATCCTCACCGAGACTTTTGCTAGAGAATAAAACCCCTTTCAATTTGGCGTTTCTTTATGTTTATATCACATACTTTACTCTACTTGGTTGTTTTAAGACCTACCAATGCACCAATGCAATTAAGCACACAGTCTTTTAAGCTTACTTTTTGCTGGATTTGGGGTCAAGATAATCAATGTTCTCTTTTTGCTTCAAAAACTCAAAATTTTGAGGAGCATAAAATAAAGAAAAGATAAATTTAATCGCCCTAGTTAACTTAAGTTTATAAATAAATGGCTAACCATCAATTCAAAAGTGAATAATAGGACCAAGACATGCAAGCATGCTTCACAAACTTTATAACCGACATAATTTTCAGCGAGAAAATAATCTAAAAACGCCTGAAAAAAAACTTTTTGGTTTTTCTCTATACAAACTTTAAAAACACAATATTTTTGTCTTTTTCAATTTTCTTATAAACAAAATAAACTTCACAATCTTTTTGGATTTTTTTTTTTTGAATTTTTCTGTACAAACATAAATCACATTCTTTTTGGTTTTTCAAAATTTTAAAATGTTTTTGGTTTTTCTAAATATTTAAAAGAAAAACATTAAAGAACATAAATCACAATACTTTTGAATTTTGAAATTTTTAATGTTTTTGGATTTTATCTATACAAACGAAAAACACACTCTTTTTGTATTTTCTAGATTTTCTTCCCCTAAAACTAAAATAATTTTTAAAAGAAAAATATGACAGAAAATAAAGATAGTCATCCTTGTTTAAGGATATCAGCGAGGGTCTTCAATCCGTTTAAATCAATCAAAAATTTAAAACGCGTTTTGTCAAAAGCTTTGGTAAACAGATCGGCTTTCTGATAGTCAGTATGTACTTTCTCAAGGTCAATCAACTTCTTCTCAAAGCAATCCCGTATAAAGTGATATCGAATTTCGATATGTTTTGTTTTCGAATGTTGTACGGGATTCTTTGTGATAGAAATTGCAGCAGAATTATCAATCAGGATAGGAGTAGGAAGAAACTTCAAACCGTAGTCGCGAAGATGTTGTTGTATCCACAAAACCTGGGAACAGCAACTCGAGGCTGCCACATACTCAGCTTCGGCGGTTGAAGTGGAGACCGTTGTCTGCTTCTTACACTGCCAGGAAACAAGCCGATTTCCTAAAAATTGACATCCTGCAGTCGTTGATTTGAAGTTGATCTTGCAACCTCCATAGTCCGAGTCTGAATAGGCAGTAAGATCAAAAGTATCATCCTTGGGGTACCACAACCCGATGTCTGGATTTCCCCTCAAATACTGAAGAATTCTCTTGACTGCAGCTAGGTGGGTCACTCGTGGACTTGCTTGATACCTAGCACAAAGACAAACAGCAAACATAATATCAGGGCGAGAAGCCGTTAAATACATTAAAGAACCGATCATGGCACGATAGAGGGTAGGATCAACGGAATCCTCCAATTCATCCGGTGATAAATTGTGCCCTACTGGAAGAGGAGTAGAAGGGATTTTCCGGCAGAAATCTTGAATCGACTCAAGACGTCGTTCACATACTTAGTCTGGTGAATAAAAATTCCGTGAGCAGACTGGTGAACCTACAACCCTAAAAAGAAATTCATCTCTCCCATCGAGCTCATCTCGAACTTTGTTTCCACGGACTTTTCGACTCCTTACATAATGTTTCGTTTGTAGATCCAAAAATAATATCGTCGACATAAATCTGGACTAGGAGAATATCGTCACCAACAGTTTTGTGAAATAAAGTGCAGTCGACAGTCCCTCGTTTAAAGCCATTATCAGTCAGATGGTCGGCGAGCGTGCCATACCAAGCTCTCGGGGCTTGATGTAGACCATACAAGGCCTTGTTTAATCGGTAAACACGTTCCGGATAATCAGGATCTTCAAAACCAGGAGGTTGTAAAACAAACACTTCCTCGTGTAATTCACCATTGAGAAAAGCACTTTTAACATCCATTTGATAGACCTTGATATTCTTATAAGCTGCATATGCCAGGAAGATTCGAATCGACTCTAATCTTGCAACTGGAGCATATACCTCTGTGTAATCAATATCCTCTTGCTGATGAAAACCTTGCACCACTAGACGTGCTTTGTTTCTGACAATCACCCCTCGATCGTCTTTCTTACACTTAAATACCCACTTAGTCGGAATGGCTTTCTTGACTCTAGCAGGTTTGTCAATAAGATCCCAAACACCTAAACGAGCAAATTGTTGTAGTTCTTCCTATATAGCTTCTACCCAAGAAGGATATTGTAAAGCCACACGAGGAGTTGTTGGCTCGACTTGAGATAGAAAACAAGAAAACTTAGCAACAGCTGCAATTTTAGATGCGTGTAAGTCAGCATGAACACAGAGAGCATTATTGTCACTTGAAGAGGTGATTTGATGTCGTGTCTGAACCCCTACATCAAGGTCTCCAATAATGTTTTCTTGTGGATGATAATTATGAATCCTGATAGTCGGTTTTTCAGACACAACAACATTTTCAAATAAGTTAGTTTAATGTTCACCCAACTCAGGAGATGAAACATTATTCTCAACTACGGAAGCATTATCATCAGATAAGGTAGAAGTAGTATCAAAATGAACAGGAGCGTCATTTTCAAGTTCTTCAGTTGGAGCAGCAATTGGAGCTTCAACATCATTTGAACTTGCAAATCGTGGAATTTCCAAATGTTCTTCAAAATACGCCCGAACTACATCTTCATCTGGATGATCAGTTGATGGGGTGAAAGAATTAAATAGGCCATTATAATCAAACATCCATTCGGGACCTTTCCCTTGTGAAGGAGTAGTGTACTTCTGACAATCAACATGGTACCACTCTTCGACACAACTAGACGTAAAATTGAAAACTCGTTTCTTAGGTGACGCATACCCTATGAAATAACCCTCAATGGCCTTCTCTTCAAATTTACCCGCATCCCTCTTCAGCATAGTACAAGGACACCCAAAAGGTTCCAAATACTTTAAGTTAGGCTTACGATTGTTTAATAATTCATAACTGGTCTTCTTTAGTCGTTTAACCATCAGAACTCGATTAAGAGTATAGCAAGCCGTATTCACAGCCTCATTCCAGAATTGCACAGGAAGCTTAGAATCAGCGAGCATGGTTCTTGCAGCTTCAATCAAGGTTCTGTTCTTTCTTTCAGCAACGCCATTTTGTTGAGGTACATAGGGTGCACTATATTCTCGGTGAATTCCCTTTTGGATACAAAAGAAATCCAACATAGTGTTCTTGAATTCTGTTCCATTATCACTCCGAATTCTCCTCACCTTTTGTTTGTAATGTGATTCGATTTTCGTGATAAGGTTTTGTACCAAAACAGGCGTTTGATCTTTCTAGCTCATGAATAAAACCCACGAATATCTCGAATAATCATCAGTCACGACAAGACAATACCAGTCTCCAGAAATACTCGCACGATTCACTGGACCAAACAAATCCATATGAAGTCGTTCTAGAGGAGTATCAATGGAATTGAATACGATAACTTAAAATTCTTTAACGAGACACCCTCAACTAAGTCATTTGCCATTAAATAATTCATCTTTCTGACATGTATGTGACCCATTCTACGATGCCATAGAATCGAGTCTTTCTCGGTTGCTTTCGAGACAAAACATGTTTCGATTGATGTAGATGCTCTAGAGTTCATATTCAAGACATAAATATCATTTTATCGTGGTGATCTCATGACAACCATGTCCTCGGGAATCACGTATCCCGGTTTCAGAATAAGACACTCTCTATCAGTAAAAACGGTAGTGTATTTCTTATCATAAATCTGTGACACACTCAATAAGTTATGATCAACTTTATCACAATAATTTACTTTCTCAAATGTAATCTTCCCATTCGACACTTCACCTTCTTGTGTGATCATACCCCCAGAATTCCCAGCAAACGCCACATAACCCCTTGAATATTTCTCACATTTGATAAGAGGTTGAGATTTCCAGTAATACGGCGAGAACATCCGCTGTCCATAATCCAGTTTTCACCAGAAATGGTATTGGATGAACCCTACAAACAAACAAAAGTGATTAGTTCAAAAAGGCAGCTCACGCCTCGGTCTTGGGCACCTCTTGGTTTTCTTGGGAAAAATTAACTTTACTTGCATTCATTTGCTGTTCAGCAACTTGTGAATAAGTTGCAGGTTTCTTTGACTTTCGTCTTAGATACGCTGCCTGAACCACATTTGAATTTTCATTCTTACACAAAGGAGCAGTTGGAACAAACTTGGATTTAACTTGACCATGAGTCTCATTAACATGAACCACCTTACGAGGATTCACATTAGAGAACATAATATGAGTATCATCAGCATACAACACAGGTCGTTTCAAAATCTCCTTTACCACAGGAATCGGTTTGGAATGGTCCTTGATAAAAGGATGAAGATTCTGCTGATACTTATGACTACAATCCCTCACAACATGACCAATTTGACCGCACAAGAAATAAGTTCGCATGTCTACACGATGATGATGCGAGGTATTTGGAATGAATGACTCAGAAGTTTGTTGATGACTCACATTTTTAGTCAAACTCTTAACAAACTCATCAGATAATTCAGATTTCTTCTTTAAGTAAAAATCTAAATTAGAACAGTTTGAAAAACTTTTCAAGGTGTCAGTTCCTGTTGACTTAACAAATTTAACTTGCTTAGCTTGTTTTAAAACTTGTTTTGCTCTTGTCATTGGATCTGATGAAACTGATGTTTTCGCTTGAGCATATTGACATTCAAGTTCACGAACTTTGGAAGTTTTATTGTAAAACACACTTTCAATTAGTTCAGGTTTAGTGATACTAATTGGAATGTCTTTTTCAGTGAACATTGTGTCCACTCCCTTTAACTTAAAAACTATAGCAGCAGATGGCTTAGAACTAGAAGGATTAACTAAACGCATTAAATCCTCATCAGAAATTTTCGGTTTTTCCGACTTCTTTGCCTTCATAGAGTTCACTTTCATTGAATTTTCTTTTTCTCTTGAGGTTTGTGTGAACCATACACTGCTTCCTCAAATTCGTGAGGCTCGCACAGAATATGATTAGAACTAGGAATGTTCTTATTCTTGTGTATAATCTCGGGTTCAAACACATCCTCGATAATGACCCTGTCATCGTGTTAAACAAACACCTTTTTGCTTTGAACATGAGATTTTTGAGGAGCAACTTGGGTTTTAACATTTTTAGATTTAACATATTTAACATTTTCTGAAATCACAGGTTCTTTCAAAATTACCTCTTCTTCCTTTTTAGCAAAAGGATTCATTTTATAGTCGTTGTGAAATGGTGGAGGAATTTCTACAAAACCTATACCCTTTTTAGAGTCTTTTTGTTTTTCAGAAACTTCAATAATTTTATTCAACAAAAATAAAGAATTTCGAAATTTACCCTACTTGTTCTTCAACTCAAGAACCTTGTTCTCAAGCTCAGTTATCTTAGAACGATGTTTCAATATTTCTTGAAACTTTTGGTCATTAATGGTCATTTTCACAGATAATTCGGCTTTGAGATCATGGTTACTTGTCGACAATGCTTCAATCTTTTCTCGAGATCTCATTTGAGATTCAAGAGATTGTCGATAAGTATCTTTCAGAGAAGCAATTTCTTGTATAATACTATCATTTTGGTTTTTCAAAGCTTCTAACTTAGATTTGTTAGATTCACAGTCAACACGTGACGCTTTAACAGATGAAGTAGCAGAAATAGAATTACTAACCTCGTTAATCTTGGCCATGCAAGCAAACATTGATTCGGAAGGCTTGTCGCAAGAGTCGTCAGAATCAGATCCAGAATCATTATCGGAAGACATCTCACTACCAGTTGCATCTTGACAATCTTTATGTAACCCAAACATAGCCAAATTTGCTTGAACATCATTGCATAGTAACCGTTGTGACTAGCCGGTTCCATCTGCTAACATTGCTTGCGTTGTAGAAGAAGATGGTTTCTTTTCAGCATCACTTCCTCGTGGTGTAGAAGTATTTTGACTTTGACCACGAGGACCAGTGTATTCTTTCCTTGGTTTGTCACATTCCTTCGCGAAATGCCCAAATTCTTGACAATTATAACACTTTACTTTTAATTTGTCAAAACCCAACTTCTTGTTTAAAGCTGGAAGATCTTTTCCAGTTTTCTGCATGAATCTTTTAACTTTACGGACGATCATAGCCATGTTCCATTTTAAATCCATGATTTCTAGATCATCTGGATCTATCTGATCATAGTCCTCATCTGTTAAATCACTTATGGCAGTCTTACTACTCACTAAGTTTTCATATGAGGACATAAAAGCTGTCAGAAAAACAAAGTTTTGCTCAGCTTCCTTCATATTAACACTAGGTGGTGTAGCAAATGGATTTGTATTAGTTGAACTTCCAGAACCACCCAAATTACCAGCAGAGTAGAAACAAACTTTTGGATCATTATACATAGTTGATTCTTGTTCACTTGCATCATGAGTAAGAAAAGCAGTGATTGGAGAGATCGTTGAACTAAGAGGCATACTTCCACCATAGAAAGCTGGATCTTGATTTTCTTTGGAGGATTTTTGACACTTAAGATCGTATTCTCTAGCTTCGATCTTTTGTAGAAATTCAAGTGTCGTCAAGTCTTCATTCACAAAATAGTCATTCTCTTTCAAAACCATTAGAAATGTTGAGTAAGAACTTGGAAGCACACTTTTAATAGTGTCAATTTATCCCTTTCAGAAATTTCCATTTTCATCTTGTCCTTTTCAGCAATTAAATGACTAAATCTTGCAGTCATCTCTTCAACTGTTTTTCCCTTCAATAGATTAAAGTTTCGAAACTGAAACTTGAGCATCTCTTTCTTACTCTCAGCTGTGTTTCCCATGCTTCTCATACGCAGATGTTGAAATAAAGACGCACATCTCTTGATACTACCAACTTGATGAAAGATATTTTCTGGTAATGCCATAGTCAGAGTAGAATAGGCTTTTATCTCGATTTCTAAAGCTTTCTTCTCTTCTTGTGAGTATTGAGAAACAGCTTTAGGAGTATACCCAATAGTATCATCACCAATCATTGGTGCCACATAAACTTCATCAAGACAGTAAGAGCAATCAGGATGAACAGATCCCAAATGTGCACGAAACCGAGGTTCCCACTTGGCAAAGTCACTGAACTTCATCAATCATGGACATTTAGAATGCGAACCTATCTCGGTATCAAGTTGCAACATCTATTGCATTAACATGTTTTGAGACGCTAATGCATACATACCGGCCATCTTTGAAAAGTTTCAAAAATTTAAAGGGTGTAACAAATAAAATTTAACAATCCGTGAACAGTTATAGCGAACTGTGAACAGTGTTTAACGAATCAACTCTTAACAAGGTTAAGATTAACCAAATGGGGAAACAGATAACGAATGAGATGAAGGTTTAGCGAATCACAAGTCAACTTAACGAATTGACCAAACGAATCACAAAGGGTTAGTTTAGCGAATTAGACAGTAATCAATAACGAATCGCCAAAATAAACTAAGCGAATCACTAAGGAATGCTTAGCGAATCAGCTACAGTGGATTAGCGAATCACACTATAGCGAATCAGGTTGTTACAACCGTTTGTAACAAACTCTGACACCTTATGCCACGTGGCAAAGGTTGTTAGGATACAAATCCCAAGTTGGACGCGTTCACACGAATCACACAACGAATTAGATAAAACGAATCAGTTGTTATAACGAACTGATTAGCGAACTAGTTACTGGATAACGAATTAGCAATTTTGATGAACGAATTGAATGAAGCAATATAGCGAATCTGGATAACGAATCACATTCATCTTGCATCTTCAAATCTTCAAAATAAATTTCCAGAAATATGAACATCAAGCTTCGACACCCAGAAACTCAGAAATATGCAAATCTGTAATACTATCTCATTACTCAACCAAAACGCACAATCAACCTACCAAAATCCTCGTAAACCAATTTCGAATCCAGTACACTATACCAATAAGCCAATTAACATCGATTACCAATCCAATTTGACCAATAACAATTCCTTGTTTCGGACTTAAACCGAAACCAAAACTAAATCACACAACTCCAATCCAAACCTCAGTTCCACTTAACCACACCTATCCAATACCTTAAACACCTCAAATCCAGTCCAATCTAACCATAATTCAATCAATTCAATCCAAAATTGATTCAAAACCTCTTAAACAAAAAACTTAACAATATCGAAATAATTAAAACACCAAATCAAGTGTAATGAGCACCAACAGCTCTGATACCACTTGTTGGAACCCGATGACTCGTATCAATAACAATAACTACTAACAGATCTCAGATCTGTGTTTATACTATTAATACGATTAGCTCATAATTAACACTGATTCAGTGTTATATATGTATATCTATTATCAATATGTTATCAGTAGTATTTGTATAATATTAGGTGAAGCTTGAGAGAGAGTTTGGATAGAACTTCGTTAATCGACTCAGAACTTCTTTTTAATTCAATTGTGAACAGGAGTTCACTATATATAGAAGGTGATCTGGTTCGCTAACATCCCCTAGCGAACCAGCCTCTCCTTCGTTACATACATTAACATAGCGAAACACCCCCTGATTTGTTAACATCCCCTAACAAATCAGGAGGGAATACATCTAATGTCTAGTTCGCTAACATCCCCTAGCGAACTAGACTATAACTTAACGAACTAGCTATTAAATAAACTAATTATTACATTAATTAATAAACAAAAGCGTTAACGATAAATACAAAGACTCTAGACGCAAAACCGTGCACTAACACTCTTTAGCCTTGCGCACATAATTTTCCATATAAGTCTTGAATGACATCTAACATTTTGGGTGGTTTAGAATGTAGAGAGAAAAAAAAAGGTTACCAGCCTATCTTATCCCTAAAACAAATAAACAATTAATTCTTATACTTGAATCGAAGCTTGGGTATTGTTTTATGATACCCAATTCTCTAAGATCGATGGCTCTGATACCAACCTGTCACACTCCCATCTTAGGCCTAGGAGTGAGATCGAAAGTTGGTACCTTAATTTTAAATAAACCAGAGTTACGTTATATTAGCTGAAGACTTGGAAAACTTGTGAATTAAAGTTGTAAATATTACAAAAGACGGAATTATAAAATACCCGTTTAAGTTGTTTAACAAAACATTACTTGTTTATAATTACAAACCACCATTTCATATATTAAGTTTATACAAAACAAATCCGAGCCATCGGATATTAGTAGCACTTCGTCACTCCAAGCGCTATCATTGTTCACCTGCAAAATGTAAATAAAATAGGTCAACAACGAATGCTGGTGAACACGCTGACGCTAAAATAATTTCTTTTACTTTATTACCCCACGAGACTACGCCTGACTCGGCCCATCGTGGCTTAGGAATAACAAAGTTAAATAACACAATTATAAACTCGAGCCTCTACACTAGGTCACCTCAGCAAACACCGCAGCGTTCGACTTAGTTAAGTACCCGTAAGTATACACATGGTCGTGCTTTTTATAGGAAAGCGTCCTACGACCAAGCGTGGTGCGATGTGCCCACCGTGTACTACCACATATGTAAGGATCCAGACACACATATACTACAGCCTGAGGGCTAGGCTTATACTCTTATTTATAACGGTTTTAGGAACACATAGTTCCTTGTAAACAATTTTCATATTACATGTTTGACTCTTATGAAAACAAGTTTACAAAAGTTTGGGGGCGTATTCACCTTTACTCTTTGGGATCGGCTTCAACACCGTCCGAGGGTCTTTCCCTTGCTATCTCGCACCTATAGTACTAGTATAACCATTTGTTAATCGGATATACAATCCGGCTTAAGACCTTTAGTCTTATTTTATATCTCTCCCTCGATGAACCTTTAGTTCATAATTTCTTTTACTTGAAACCCTTTAGTTTAAAAGTAATTATAAACCTTTAGTTTATATATAAAACCCGACGTTTCTTCTTCTCCAAGAAACGTATTCTTTTCTTTTTATTATTTAAGAATACTCGCTATTACTTAAATAAAATTTCATAACAAAGAATACATATATAGTTGCACACACACACACACACACACACACACACACACACACACACACACACACACACACACACACACATATATATATATATATATATATATATATATATATATATATATATTTATCTATCACATTATATCTTTTACTCTTTCTTTGTTATGTTTTCTTTTCTATTCTCGAGGTATCAACAATATCCTCGACTTAAGGCTTAAACCTTTAATATAATATTATATTATATTCATTTGTCATTACGCCTAACCTTTTAGCGTTTTAGAAAACCTAGGAACTTGAGCAGCACTCCAACGCCACTTGATCAACGTTCCTCCTTGTCATCAAACACCAACTTCAATACTCGTTGCCACGCTTCTCGAGACTCATCACCATGATAACAAACACCTTATTGGTATATTGGTGGAGGGTGGCACAAACTTCGAGGTAATGTCGACACGTAAATCGAGGATCGGGGCACGCAAATCGAGGAATTATGGCAAATTTATCGAGGTTAAATAATATGGCTAGAGAGATGTTAGAGAGAGAAAAAGGTACTGAATTTTGGTTTGTGGACAGTCCTTGCTATTTATAGGCAAAATTTGGGATCCCATCGCGGTACACGATGAGTTCTTAGGCTGGCTCGTCGCTTATCGCGACGTAGCTCAGTTGAGTCACCAAGTAGGTCTGCCACGTGGCGACGCGTGGCATACGTTGCGCCACGTGGCAACACGTGGCAGCAGTGTTGCCACGTGGTGGCACGTGGCAGTAGATGATGCCACCGTGTGCCACGTGGCAAACGTGTCAGACCATGTCATCGCGATACGCGATGACGTTTGGTCAACATCGATCGCTTATCGCTATTGACCTCTTCCAGAATCTTTGACCAAGCCCCATCGCGATACGCGATGGGCTTGTCTTTTGTCCCGTCGCGTATCGCGATAGGACAAGAAATCAGAATTTTCATTTTAAACCCTAAAGTTTGGAATTTGGCATATCTAGTCCATTGACTTTGGAAAGTTGACATTTTGAACTCGAAATTTTCTCGATGTTACACGTCTCACTTCTGGAAAAGTTTCCAACAAGCGTTAGGAACCCAAGTAAATCTTAGCACTACTTATCATCCTCAAACCAATGGGCAAAACGAAAGAACAATTCAAACGCTTGAAGATATGCTTTGCGCTTGTGTGATCGACTTAGGTGGAAGTTGGGATGACCATCTTCCCCTACTGGAATTTTCGTATAACAATAGTTATCACACAAGTATTCAAGCCACACCGTTCGAAGCGTTATACAACCGAAAATGTTGAACGCCGATATGTTGTCTGAAACTGGAGATAATTGATGATCGCCGTTTGAGTCAATCAAAACCCTAATTATTCTAAATAGTTAGAGCAAGTAGGGTATCCTATCGCAAGGAGTATGTGGTCAATGTATTCTTGTAACAGATTTCTAATTATGAAGTGAATGATTTTTAGTGCTGATCACACAAGCAAATTTAGTAAAAGTAGAGAACTAAGCAACGAACAAATAAACGAGTTGTAAACAGTTAACAAAGCAAATCACACCCGGGAATTCAAGTAAGCAACCAACAGTATCTCATGCAACCTAACAGATTGATTATTAACGATTAAATGAAAATTGATCAATTAGACAAAACCTTAGACATCAACAATTGTTTTACACACGGCACTAGTTATCAAACAATCCTTGCCAGTGTGACTCAGTTAAGGGCAATTGTACGTTTTATTGTATTCAATCTAACCAAACAGTTATATGACTAATTATCTAGCAACTGGTAACAGATCGTTCGGACCAACGTAAACCTAAACCGACCGAACACACAGAAACACTAAATATCAGTAATCATATATCAGTCATCAATAACAATGCACAAGTATTTCTTAATCACATGAGAAAAACTGTAAAAGGTTACAAACTATACATCCCGGGTGCGATTCTAGGAGATTAGGCGAGCCGTGAAATCATCAAATCTTCGATACGGATGATATGGATCATGTGGAAGGTCTTGGCACAAGCTATAATGGTGGAAATCGCCTCTTGGAGCTGCTGGAATCGTCTATCGTTCGTCAAAACGGAGTTAGGGTTTCATATTGATGAAAAAGAAGTTATAAACTCAAAATCCCGTCTGCACACCCGTCGCGGTACGCGACGGGGCCTTCTGTGAGTCGATCGCGTACCGCGATTGACCACAAGTCAACTTCATTAACAACCCATCGCGTACCGCGATGGGGCCTTCAGCAATCCCATCGCGTACCGCGATGGGATCCTGCTACGGCAACTTTCAATCAGCTTCATCGTTTTGCGTGCTGGATATCCCGGGTCTTCATTCCGTGTCACAGCTGGTCCATATTGAGTACTTTAATGCCTATGACCTAATCCAATAAAACACGTATGAAGTATCGATAGTTCTAGAATAAACAGTTAAAACTAAATAATAAACGAACTAAAACCTATACAAATTAACCGACCATCACATCCCCAAACTTATCTTTTGCTTGCCCTCAAGCAAAACTCTAAAGCAAACATCGACCTCTATCATAGGTATGTAGATTATCGCCATTAATACTAGTAAGGTTTAAGGTCATACCCAGTTTCCCAGACTGACACTGTTTTTAGATTGACATCTCACAAATACGGTTAAATGCTATAATAAAAACAATTGAGCCACCCAGACACGTGTACTTTGTTTCCGGTTAAGGCACACATGCTCATTGCACTCGTAATATAACATCTCTCCTCTCGGTTTAACATATGGACTAGAAAAAGATGTGCCAGTATAACTCTGCTCTCAGTATCACTCATAAGTACCTATTAATCCATCAAGCTGCTTTGGTACAAATGCAAATCAAAAGGTCTTTAAAAGGGCTGTAACGGGGCTAGGTGTAAGGGTATGGAAGGGAAATATTTAAGTAGCTCAAACGATCCGACCCGGCTTATTACAAAACATCTAAATAAACGAAACTACTGTACAAATAACTGACTGACTATATACATCTAAATAAGCAAACTATCAGCATATTGATTTCACAATTTTTTTTGGCATAGACGAACTTCAACGAACTACAGAATACATAACTGAACATAAACAGACATCTTTTTGTCTTTTTCTCAAATTTTTTTAAGCATAATAACGTGATGCTTAACAATGAGATAAATACAAATACAAAACAAAAGCAAATACAATTACAGTTACAAATAAACCTAGTAAGCCGGATCGTCTCGTAACATAATGTCGGGGTTAAACAAACGAAAAATAAGTCCAAGAAATGTTTTCTAAGGGACCCAACCCCCGGACCCTCACATAAACCATCCTCATATGTATACTGTATGAGGCCCCAACCCCCCCAGTACCCACACTCACGCTCATCCAGACGAGGCTTAACCTAGTTGCCTCTATCACTTTTGCATTTTGCCAACTGTGATCCCGTAATCCATGAACATCAGTGAAAGCACTCAAATGACATGTGTGTACTATATATTATATGTGTATTATATATATTTGGGTCAACTCACACACGTACCGGAGGAATATGGTTGACGATATAAACATGTGTACCTGTCCCCATGACTCGTTATCCCCGCCTAAACTACCCCATTTTCAACTTCTCGTTATAAAACATTTGTGAGTAAGACTAATGAGACGCTGAAAAACCAATCATGACCATAAACCTATGACTTGGAATTAATTGCAATAATTAACAGTTAACAACTTTGGTTTCTGAACACTCTTCGAGGTACCATCGGGCTAAAATTTTTCAAATTTCCCCCATCCCCACACTTGAGGTTTACATTGTCCTCAATGTAAGAACACTTAACATTGTCCTCAAAGTTAAAAATGATAGAACGATTAATGAACATTTGAGGGACGGGGTTGAAATTGAGTTTTTGACTATTAAGCAATTTTAAAACTTCGGGGCTCATGTGTGACGGTACTACTAACAATTATACAATTACACTTTTAACGTTTAAAGTAATAAAAACAAAATTAAATTATGAAACTGAAATCACCTGATATCAACGTGACTGGAGAAGGACCAGTCGGCTCGTGAACTCTCATAACACTCATATACTCTCATCTCATCCGAAACTTTCATCTCATCCAATTACCAAACTGACAATTGAACCTGCAAAATCTCGAGATATGTAGAAGCAAGCTTCTCACAAGTGTAAGACATAGGTCTTTTAAGAGTTTCGAAAATGAATAATTGTTAATTTTATTAAAATAATTACCGAGCCAAATTAATTCGTTTCATAATAAATTTTGTTAAATTAGTTAAAAACGTTAAAAGACCTAACTCACTTTCGTAGGAATCACGATTGCATTTAGCGTATGCAACAAGCCCTGTAAACCCCCCGGTAGCCCGGGAGGACGAGTGGGGTCTCGTGAGGGTTTATAGTGAACTAAACCCACAAAGTTCGATTACAACAAAATATACAAGTAAAATCAAACACAGCAGCAATCAAAAGATATATAAACATATAAGCCCAACCAGGTACCCAAACATGATTCCCCAAAATATAATATAGTATAATACAGACCATGATACTAATTAAAACAAAATAAAGTGAAAAAGGGTAACCAAAAAGCTACTGTACTGCTGGATCATCAGCTCCCTCGTCCTGCGGGTCTACAGGCTGCTCCTCTGTAATAGTCAAAGAGTCTGGAAGCGGTACCTGCAAAGCAGTAAAGAATAATCAAAAGTAGTGATCATAACAGGCCCGTTGTGCCACCTGCTCCTTCTGAATCTCCGACTGCCGCTGATATATCATCTGTAATGTGACTGGCTGCTGCGGCTGTGACGATGATGAGCGGATGATGCTGCTGAGGCCGCTCATTGTGTGGAGTGGGACGACGCTGTCGGCGTGTCGGAATACCTCTCTGAAGTGAAACTGCAGCCTCTGATCCATCTGGTAGTGGTGCCTGTGGGCTACTGGATCATGCTCCTCAACGATCCCGGCCCGACGGGCCTCCTGTAGTCCGAAAACGCCAATATCTGGCCCCCGCGTGAAGTATCTCGTCGGATAACGATCAAAGACCCCAAGCTGCTCGGCGATCCTTGTAATATAAGGCCCTAAAGGTAAGCGTGCCGAGGATCCCTGAAGTCTGCTACCCCGAGCGAATGACGTGAGCAGGAGCATCGCCACATTGGCCGGTTGCTGGCCATGAATAGAGTATAAACACAGCAGATCTAAGTTATTGCACTTCTCGTGGCCCGAATGTTGGCCGACGAGAGTACAGGCAACGATCCTATGAATGTAGCAATGGACGGGGTCCCGAATAGACGACTCCACAACAGCACTGGAGTGGGCCCCGTCGGCGATCTCCGCCCAATACTGGCCGAGCTGGGCCTCCGTGAGCCAGTGCTCACGGGGGTCCTGAGTATGCGCCGTGTAACCACGTATACTCTGGAGGAAGGCAGGCGCCTGAACCTCCCCGGCCATATAAAATCCAGTGGCCACTGCGAAATCTGGGATGGACATCTCGTACAACTGTCGTCCCAGTGAGAATGAAACTGAGCGTGGCTCACTGAACTCTGTGGACGTAAAGTCAAAGGTCGAATAAAACTCACGTGTGAGCTCGACATACGGAATCGAGTCACACGCAAGCACTTCTGCCCACGGAGTAGTCAATAGTGCCTGTACCTGGGTGTCAATCTCCAACTGATGCAGCAATGTCCAGTCAAACGAACCGTGGTGAAGGAGCTGCATCTGTCGAATCCGCTGCAATCTCGTATACTCATCTGTGGTTAAGTAAAATCGGAGAACCTGATGTGGAATGCGTGCATCTCCCATAATATCCGCTGGCTCGATGCCCTCTACAATCTGCACCTCGTCACTATCGTAGCGCATGACACGAGGGTCAGCCCTCCGACTCTTGCGGCCCGCGGCGCGCGAAGACTCTGGTGCATCAGACATATCTGCAAAATCAATCAAGCAAATTAAATATGTCAACAGGCGATGTGGCGACAACCGTATTGCATTTCGGTCGCGGTCGTCCCACATAATAAAATAATATTAAATTTATTTTTTTTAATTTTTTTATTAAAATAAAAATAAATAAAAACAAAAAATTCGGGGACACCCTGTGCGTGTTTCTAAAAGCCAGATTGACCCGCCCGAATGGAGATTGAGTACGGGCCAGTAATCCATTAAAACTTCAAACTTATCAATTTTCAAACTAACAAAGTTTCCCCGAGACTCGACACGACTCGATTAACCACACACAACCAAACCACACAAAACAAACTAACTGAGTCGACTAACTAACACACAAAGTAACTATCTCGAGAAACGTGCAAAGCAAACGAAAAGATGTGCCGATTCGGGTTTTGACATATTAATAAAATATTTAAAAATATGTTCACAGAATCGTTTAATGAGAAACCAACACTATCATTAAATTAGTAAGAAAATAATGATTTTTGAAGTGTGAACATCCGAATCCCGACTCGATACATTGAATAACCTTAATTGATTAACTCAATAACCAACCCAAACAATCCGATAATAACCCGACAATTCTCCCTCTAAACCCGCAAAGTCTCTAAGATTCTAAACCACGATCCCGACAATCACAAACAGATATCCCCAATTAACCTGAAACTGAATGAACACCACTAATCTGACCCGACATCCCACAGTGGCCCCGATAATCTCTCAAACCTAAGTCAACTAAATAAAATAATAATATTACAATAACATACCAGAAAGTCGACCAACCAAATAATGACGGTGTTCAGTGATGGTGGCAGTGGTGTTACAATGGCTGTGGAAGGGTGTTCGGAGATGGTTTACGGCGGTGGTAGATGGCGACTGGAAAACGGTGGTGGGTGGGTACGGTGGTAGGATGGCAGTGGGTTTGGTGATGGTGGGGGGAAAGGAAGGCGAGTATGCGGTGGTGGTGGAGGTGAGGTGACTGGTGGCGAGGAGGGTGTAGTTCACCGGAGAAAGAAAAAGACGAAGGGGAGAGCGGTGTTGGTTACGGCGGTGTTGGTGGAGGGACGACGGGATAGTGGTGGTACAAGGGAAGACGGGAAAGAGACGGAGAGACAGCAGGGTTATGTTTGATCGGAGTGAAGACGGGAAAGAGAGGGAGAAGAAGAAGAAGAAAGAAAGAAAGAAGAAGAAGACGGTTATAAAGAACTCGGGTCGGCGGAGCTCCAAAGCCCATCGTGGTACGAGATGGGTCAAAATCATATTGGGAGAGTACCGCCGCCCAAAATTGGGTAATTAGGGTTTTTCCCTATCGCGTATCGCGATGGGGTGTTTCGTGACGTCATCTATAAGTCCCAGGTGCGATGGTGATTGATACGAGATCCGCACGAGGTCTAGGAGTGCGGAATCCTCCTAGACTCGTTTATGGTGTTGGAAGACGAAGAACACGATTACACACAAACAAACACACGAATGGGATAACATGAATCTGCAGATCCTTTATATATTAAACCAACACATTACATACCGAAAGATAAAACAAAGACACGGCCGACCCGAGGTGAGCTCTACCTCGGGCCGTCCCACACGACTCTCCCTCTCGGTTTCTTTCTCACAAATACTCTCTCTTTCTTGATCAACTCACAGCCATTACTAAAAACTAACTACAAACCCTAAACATTACACACATATATATAGACTAATATTTTCGCGGGCTTGGGCTTGGGCCTATGGTGAAGTTGTTCTAACTTCACCAACACGTGAAGTTGTTCTAACTTCACCAACACGTGAAGTTCTTCTAACTTCACCAACACGTGAAGTTGTGCTAACTTCACCAACACGTCCCATCTAGTCAGAATTGCATAGCGATGGTCACAAAATGCACCAACAAACTCCCCCTTGACCGTTGCTCTCAATTCTAACAAACACAAAAGATTATCTGTTACGAACCATGCACCAACAAACTCGTCCTTTTCCGTTGCTCTTCTGTTCTTCTTCTGGTAGGACTCAATCAACCAGTAGTGTATGAATCTGTCATGAAGCTTTACAAATCTACCAATCACCTGATGTCTTCCATATCAAATCTCACCTTCAGTGTAAGCGCCTCCAGATTACTTCGATCGAGATCTTTGTTCGTGACAATCCCGGTACCTAATCAGTCGTCTCAACCATAATCAGTTTGTAAAATAAGGTTCAATCTTCAACTACTCAACAGCAAGTGATCAGTTTCATCACAAAACCACCTTGGCAGAATCTAACACACATGACCATAAATATATAACGGGTTTCCCGATAAAGCCGAAGCATCTTCAATTACCAGGGATAACGATCAAAAACTTTCTTATTATTTCCGAGAATGAATTTATTTAAGTAGCTCACCCCTAATAAATAAGTATCCAGATACTCGTATCCCACATTTTCAGGTTGAGAGCTTAAACAATTTAATTCCCGATTAAATCCAACTTGTTCCAAAATTTTCACCTTAATAAATAAGCATCCCAGATGCTCGTATCCCACGTTTTCAGGATCCAATTCTCGAACGCCTTGAAAATAACATAAATAATATGCTCTGACCGCGATCCAGTAATGACGAAAACCCGAACAAAATTTGACTTTCTTCAGTTGGTCAACCTCGAACAACACTTATTTCTTGGCCCGAAAACACCCAAATAACCAAATATGTGTCAATATCCAGTTTCAATCAATATCCCATTCGCAACTTCAACTACATATCCATAGTTGACCCGTATTTGTTCACATGTAAGACCAAGAGATACCAATTGTCTCTCTTTGTTGGAACAACATTTTCGGTCTCACAATAATCGTGTAAACCTGACCATTCGGACGAAAACTCCAAACAAATTTTTTTTTTTCTTTTCTTTTTTTTAACTTCGCCAAAAATTCAACTTCGCCAAAAAAGTCAACTTCGCCAAAAAAGTCAACTTCGCCAAAAAGTCAACTTCGCTAAAAAAGTCAACTTCGCCAAAACCCTAAAATTTTAGCGACAACTTCGCCAAAACGGCTGTTCTGACCAAAAATCGATCAGAAACGGGCCAGAAAAACCAAAACGCAGATATCGAACCATAGCATTAGAGCCTAAGGCTCTTATACCCCTTGTAAGTCCTCGGTGCGATGGTGATCGATACGAGATCCGCACGAGGTCTAGGAGTGCGGAATCCTCCTAGACTCGTTTATGGTGTTGGAAGACGAAGAACACGATTACACATAAACAAACACATGAATGGGATAAAACGAATCTGCAGATCCTTTATATATTAAACCAACACATTACATACCGAAAGACAAAACAAAGACACGGCCGACCCGAGGTGAGCTCTACCTCGGGCCGTCCCATGCGAATCTCCCTCTCGGTTTCTCTCTCACAAATACTCTCTCTTTCTTGATCAACTCACAACCACTACTAAAAACTAACTACAAACCCTAAACATTACACACATATATAGACTAATATCTTCGCGGGCTTGGGCTTGGGCTTGGGCCTATGGTGAAGTTGTTCTAACTTCACCAACACGTGAAGTTGTTCTAACTTCACCAACACGAGAAGTTCTTCTAACTTCACCAACACGTGAAGTTGTGCTAACTTCATCAACACGTCCCATCTAGTCAGAATTGCATAGCGACGGTCACAAAATGCACCAACATCATCGCGTATCGCGATGACGTCACATGCCAGGTGTGCCGCACTCCATCGCGTACCGCGATGGAGGTAAAAAGAGACCCATCGCGTACCGCGATGGGTTCTCTGACAGAATCAAAATTTTATAAAAATTCAGCTTTTTTTTGGCATCCCGACATCACCTAGACACGTGCAAAACTCAAAATACTGTTACATACCTGGAATACGTGTGCATAAAGAATGTTTACTGAACTTCTCTATTTTCTTAATCTTCAACGAGCTTCCCCACACTTGGCGTTAACTATTGTGACACTCGTCAATTTCAGGTTAATTCCGTTAATCCGAACTCCGTTAATTCAAACTTAAGATCACACGAACTGTAACGCATATCTCATTACATTTAAACTAGGGTTTAGATGATGCATGACAATCACTACACAAGTAGTCTATCGGAATTTCACCGAAACACACACAAGTCGACTCAAACCATTGGTGAACAAACGATGAATATTATAAACAATTACTTGATATAATTATGTGTTACGTTTATATGTATAAATGTGTGCTTGTATGCATGTCATTATATTATGGAAGTGATTGATGTTTTATGCTAGAATTATACAAAATAGAAGTTAAGGGTGCAAGTTGTAACTTGTCTTTTATTTAATTAATATATAAACAACCTTAACTAAAACCCTAACTCTTTCCCTCTCTCCCTCTCCCTCTTGGCGACGGCAGCCCCCTTCCCCTCTCCTCTCTTGCTCGGCCGATCACCACACACACACATACATATACAAGTTATTATTCAAGCTTGGATTGAGGGGTTAAAGTGCTAGCTAGGTAAATTACATCCTCTCTAGTCTATTTCATTGAGTTAATTGCATGATTAAGCATAATAAACATAAACCCTAGATGTTAAAACTATTGATTGTTGATAGATTATGAGTCTAGAGAGTTGATTGCATGGTTAATTGTTCATAGATTGATAGTTTGTTGAGTTTTGATGAAAACTGATGCTGGACAGATTATTGAATTCGGGTTTAGATGACTGTAACTCGATGTTAATTACATGTTTTGAAGTGATTGTTGATTCTATAATACACTAGGTCGAGTCTAGTTTCTGAAAAATCCAAGTTTGTAATTTTCAGACGTATAAAAGTTAGTTTTTATTATTTTACAAAACTGTTGTGCAATGCTGATTTGGGAGACCTGCTGTTAGGCTGTTTTGCGACTAAGATATCTCATAAACTCCAAGACCAAATGGGTTGGTTTCACTTCTGGGAGTTAATATTTTGAGTTAGAAATCTAACCCAATTGGTCTTGCATTAATTGGATTTGTTATTTAACGGGAATAACAAATAACATTCTGTTGCGCATGATAATAATTGCTGTGTGTTTGCTGTGATGTTTTGATCATTATGATAAAAACGTATATGATAAAAATATAATAAAAATATTTTCAGAAACCTAACTCACGTGCGCTTCTGTGATGATTTTTGGTGATTTATTTGACATGTTAGGATTTATTAAATAGAGTAATCTTGTCAATTGAAAATCTTCCTTGACAATTTAGCTGCTGAATTACTTGAAGTATCATGAAAAGTGCATAACTGATCGATGTTTGCTATGTTTTGACCAAATTGCCCTTGTGGGGGATATTTTCTAGTAATGAACGATGTTAATACTTGACACTTAAGTACTTGTTAACATGTTTAACTTATCACCAATGTGTTTGTCGAGTCGCACTTATTTCACAAACGAAACACGAAACGCATCTCATGCATAAGTTGTATGTGTCGAGTCTAGGGACTCACTCGTAGTCCAATACTCAGAAAATCTCGTTTTTGTTTTTAGAACACTAGTGAGGATTTTCTGTGACGCACACCTTTCTCGGATCTTTTTGGTTATCTTCGCAAACAGTGAGTTTCACGTCCCCTTTTTACTCTTTTTAAACGTTTTTATTTGGGGGAGATAACATACTCCAACACTGTAGATTTGTTAGTTTTTTATATATCACCTATAAGGCTAAGTGGCAAACAAACCAACCAAAGTCCTTCATAACATCTAACCGGTTAATATTTGGATAATAGCGAGTCACTGTTGAGTAGTACTACTGGGTTTGACAAACCCCACCCAACTCTAAGCTCGACTGTAGGTCGAGTGGGTGTAATCTTGGCTAACACATTACCATGGTCGTGGTTGACATGGTGGCAAGGCAATTGATAAACAGTCAGCTTCGGTGTCGAACACTTAGTAATACATGCTTGATAGGTTAGCTACCTGTTGATATATAATTGACATAACACTATCTGGTAACGCAAACGCAAACGTAAACCCAAACGCAAACACTTTATTTATATAAACCTGTGAACTCACCAACCCTGTGTTGACACTTTTAGTATGTTATTCTCAGGTAGCCAAGGCGGGCGCGCGGTATAGGAACATGCATTCGCTAAACACCATCGCTTGAAAACTTTTTTAATTTTTATCTTAATATCTTGGGTTTTTAAGTCGTCATGTGTGGCGCAAACTTTTTGGTTTAAAATTTACGCTTCCTCATTTTATTTAAGACTTAGTGTCTTGTTGGTTTGAAAACTTTAAACTTGGTGTTTGATTATAACTAATGATTCCGATCCTGTTAGTTCACACCCTCCGACGGTAAAACTCCGTTAGTGGACTTTGAGGGTGTGACAACTGCACAAAACCCAAGACGACACTAAGTACACGACTCAATAAACTAAAAACAAACTGGACAGACACTTACAAACCCCGGGTTGCCTCCCGTAAGCGCTAAATTTAAAGTCTACAGCTCGACAGTGCCTCGAACTCAGTTATCTTCATAAACCGGTGAAGTTACAATAAAATTCACCGATTCCTCATCCAGCTCGTGTATGTCCTTCATCTTCAAGTATGGCTTCAGTCTATAGCCATTTACCACTTGCCTCAAATGATCATCAAAATCTTCAATCTCATACTGACCATGATTTCCGACCCTTACAATCAAATACGAGCCTGTCCACTTACTTTTCAACTTACCCGGGAAGAGCTTCATCCTCGTGTTGTAAAACCACACTCGTTGACCAACTTCAAAATTCTTCAACCGGATATTAGCATCATGAACTTTCTTCATTTTCGCCTTCTAAGCAAACACGCAATCGTATGCCTCGTCTCTCAACTCCTCGATCTCGCACAAAGCCAATTTTCTCGCTTTACCTGCATCATCATAATCCATGTTAACTTGTTTAGTAGCCCAAAACGCTCTTTGTGCAATTTCAAGCGGTAAATGGTAATCCTTTCCATACACGAGTCTATAAGGAGGGGTTCCAATTGGCGTTTTATAAGCGGTTGGGTAAGCCCATAAGGCATCGGTCAACTTGGTTGACCAATCCTTTCGGTCCGTCCGAACAGTTTTCTGTAAAATCTGTTTTATTTGCCTATTGGACACCTCAACTTGTCCACTCGTTTGTGGATGGTAAGGAGTTGCAATCCTATGATCAACACCATATCGTTTAAGCAATTTCCCGAATTTAAAATTCTTAAAATGAGATCCCCTATCACTTATGATGGTTCGGGGGACTCCAAATCTCGAAAAAAATTTACTTTGAACAAAATTGCAAACTACTATGTGATCATTTGTCCTAGTGGCTATAGCTTCAACCCATTTAGAAACATAATCGATGACCAGTAAGATATACAAATTACCGTGCGAGTTCGGAAACGGGCCCATGAAATCGATCCCCCAGACATCAAAAATGTCAACAACTAGGATCGGGTTCAAGGGCATCTCGTCCCGCTTAGAAATACTCCCGAGTTGTTGACACTTTAAACAGTGTGTCGCGAACTCGTGAGCATCCTTAAACAATGAAGGCCAAAAGAAACCACTCGTTAAAACTTTTCGAGCGGTTTTATGGCCACTGAAATGACCACCACGCGCAGACAAATGCGCGTGTTCCAAAACTGATCTGACATCCTCCTCGGGTATGCATCGTCTAATCATCTGTTCTACACCAATTTTAAACAAATCTGGATCGTCCCAGATGTACTGTTTAGCTTGGGACATCAATTGTTTCTTCTTTTTCCTTGGCCAATGCTCTGGTAAATCACCTGCAACTTTAAAATTAACAATATGAGCAAACCAAGGATTTTGTGAAACTGCCAGGATATGCTCATCCGGGAAGGACTCGTTAATGGGCCCATCAGTGTTCCCATTTTCCACCATAATTCGGGACAAGTGGTCTGCAACAACATTTTCACTCCCTTTCTTGTCCCGAATCTCTAGATCAAATTCCTGCAACAGCAAAACCCATCTGGTAAGCCTCGGTTTTGCATCCTTTTTATCCATGAGGTACCTGACAGCAGAATGGTCAGAATATATAATAACTTTAATACCCCAAATATAAGACCGGAAATTATCTAGAGCATATACTACTGCTAGTAACTCCTTCTCGGTTGTGGTATAATTTAATTGAGCATCCGAGAGGGTTTTACTTGCATAGTATATAGCAACGGGTTTCTTGTCAACCCGTTAACCCAAAACAGTCCCGACTGCATAATCACTTGCATCACACATTATTTCAAAAGGTAAACTCCAATCGGGTGATTGCAAGATCGGGGCTTCAACTAGTTCTAATTTCAAAATGTCCCTTAGCACTTTCATCATTAAAGTCAAACGGGGCATCCTTAAGAAATAAATTACATAAGGGTTTGGTAATGTCACTAAAACCCTTAATAAACCGTTTATAAAACCTGGCATGCCCCAGAAATGATCTAATGCCTTTAACATTGGTGGGATGAGGTAAAGTGGAAATAACTTGGACCTTAGCCCGGTCCACCTCGATCCCTCGACTCGAAATAACATGGCCCAATACAATTCCCTCTTGGACCATGAAATGGCTCTTTTCCCAACTAAGAACCAAATTCGTTTCGACACATCTTTTCAAAACTTTTTCGAGTTGGTTTAAACATGACTCGAAAGATGTGCCGAAAATCAAAAATCATCCATGAAAATTTCCAAAGACTCCCCCACCATATCTGAAAAGATACTCATCATGCACCTCTGAAAGGTGGTTGGGGCGTTACATAACCCGAATGGCATTCGCCTAAACGCGAATGTGCCATACGGGCACGTAGACGTGGTCTTTTCCTGATCTTCAGAATGTATAGCTATCTGGTTATACCCGGAATACCTGTCTAAAAAGCAATAAAATTTTTTACCAGATAGCTTTTCGACAATTTGATCGATAAACGGAAGCTGAAAGTGATCTTTTGATGTTGCCGCGTTCAGTTTACGATAATCAATACAAATGCGCCACCCGGTTACCGGCCAGGTGGCGACCTCGTTACCTGAGTCGTCCTTAATGACTTGGATGCCTGCCTTTTTCGGTACTGTCTGTGTCGGGCTCACCCACGTGCTGTCTGATATGGCAAAGATAATACCAGCATCTAACCATTTCAGCACCTCCTTCTTCACCAATTCCCTCATGTTCGGGTTCAACCTCCGCTGAGCATCGTGCGCGGGTTTAACAGCCGGATCTGTTAAAATTTTGTGCATCACAATTGAGGGACTGATTCCCTTCAAATCCGCTATCGTCCACCCAATTGCTTCTTTATTCGCAAACAGCACCTCCATCAAAGCATTTTCCTGTTCAACAGATAAGTTAGAAGCTATAATAACAGGCAATGTATTATTCTTACCAAGAAAAGCATATTTTAAATGCTTTGGGAGCTCTTTCAGCTCGACTTTCGGTGCTTCCAGCATTGACGGTTTCAACCCGGTATCAATCTTCTCGGGAAGCGGTTCCACCTGAACTAACCATGGTGGAGTGTCTCCTCGCACAGCTTCGATCTCCATTTGTTTCTCTTCCTCTTCCAGCAACTTGTCTGTTTCCACCTGTAACCTGTCAAACAAAAAACACGTCTTCGCTGTGCCATCCGAACTGATGACAGAGTCGTATAACGGAATGCACTCGTCAATGACATCGGCCATAAAGCACTCGTCATCGACCGGAGAGTTATCTCCACGTGTGAAAACATTAATTCTCAGCTTACGGTTACCGAATGCTATGTCAACAGTACCATTTCTACAATTAATGTTGGCATTTGCGGTAGCCAAAAATGGTCTACCGAGGATAACCGTAGGCTGTTTAGTCCTCTCACCCGAAACATAATCGAGGACTAAAAAGTCAACTGGAAAGAAAAAGTCTTCCACCTTGACAATAACGTCAGTCAATATTCCTCGGGGCAGTTTCAGTGTCTGGTCAGCCAAGACAACCGTGGTGGCAGCCGCACGAAGCGGGCCAAAATCGTACTGGTCGTATAAACTGCCCGGTAGAATACTGATGCTAGCTCCAAGATCTAGAAGCGCCCGAGTCATTTTAAAATCACCCACTTGAATGGGTATAATGGGCGTTCCCGGATCTTGTAGCTTGGGTGGAAGAGCACCCGAAAGAATTGCACTCACATTATCGGTAAAATCGATCTGTTTAAGAATCTTATGACTCCTTTTCTGTGTGCACAATTCTTTTAAATACTTAGCTTATGTGGGAATTTATTTTATGGCATATAAAAGAGGAATGTTAATTTTGACTTGTTTAAACGTTTCCTACATTTCTTCTTGTTGCGGGCCTCGTTTTGATGTCATCTTCGCCTTTGATGGCGCCAACAAAGCATCGGGATATGAACGGTTTTCACCTTTTACTTATCCTTAGAGTTGTTGGTGTCATCCTTCGGAACCGATTTGTTATTTTTAGTTTCACTTTTCTTAGGTTTATTTAGTTCAGTCGGTTCCGGCTCGTCGTCACTGACGAGAGTTTCATCAACTTCTTCCGCCACCCCATCAACCAATGGTGGTGGACCCCCAACCTTATTATCATATTTCTTACCATTACGTAAAATACTTACCTGGTTGACGTGCTTTTTCGAACTTGAACTGTGATGATTCGGGTTGACTGTGGTGTCGCTCGGAAGTTGGCCCGCATTCTTTTGTAATTTCGCCATGTCTGAAGCGAGCTGACCAATTTGTTTCATCATTGCCTCTGACGATTTATCCCGTAACTCGAACTGTTGTTTCGTCTCGGCCTTTTGATCAGTCATAACTTTCAATAACGCATCCAACTTCGAGTGTACTGACTCATCTGAATTACCCGAGGACCCTTTCTGCTGTTCCTGATTACCCAAAGAATATCCGCCCCAGTTACTGTCTCTGTTATACCCCCAATTCTGATTACTCAAACCCTGCTGATAACCGCTCTGGCTGTAATTACCCTGCGATCTGTTCTGGCTCGATCCCTGAAAATTCGGGTTCAACTAAGAAGACACGTTCCCGTAACCAAAATTCGGGTGGTTCCTCAGGCCCGGGTGATATGTGTTCGAATTGAACCCTTGGCCTTTGGAATCCCCGTAAGCATAACTGACTTCCTCGGTATCATCCTCCTCGTCATCATAAAACTCGGGGCAATTTTTTGCTTTATGCCCGGTTCACCACAATCTTCACAGGCCGGGAATTTAACACCAACTTTCCCGACCTCTTTCTTCTTACCCTTTTTCAACTCAGCCAATTCACGTTCCAACTCAGTAATTCTCGCGGACTCACTCGCAACAGACTTAACGGATCTTGATGAATTACCACGTCTTCGTCTTTCAGCTGTTGCTTCTGCCTTGGAATCTTCACACATGAACTCCAAAAATTCACAATCATCTTCCTCAGGCTGATTCAACAACTGGCTATTAAACGAGGCCTTAAGATGCTTTCGGTCCTCGTATGAGAAACCATCAACAAAAAACTTCACCAATTCCCACAGTTCGATCTGATGATGTGGGCACTTTCTAATCATGTCTTTAAATCTGGTGAAGGCCTCATTATTTGGAGCGGATGGTCCGGCTTGGTTTCAGTTTCGGATTTGATTTTGGGTTCTGGAAGCACGAGCTGAGTGATTTTGGTTATTTTGGTTATTGAGATTTGGTGGGTCAGGTATGTAGTCTGGGTGAAACATGTTGGTTTGTGGAAGTGGATCTTGGTTTTGGTTATTGTTCTGGTTCTGATTCTGGTTTTGTTCTTCCATTTCTGAGTTTCTGTTTTGTACTCGGTTCTGCCGAGCTAACCTCTCGATTTCGGGTTCGTAAGCTAATGGAGACTGTCGGCCCGAATGGCGGGTGCGCATAAACCTGTAATTTGCACAACTAACACAACCCGCGTAAAATGAAAAAATACAAATAAAATAAGGTAAAATGAAATTTAAACTAAAAACTGAAAATTAAATTAAACACGAAAATCAAATTAAACACGAAAAACAAAAAGCGCACTAACTCTCCGGCAACGGCGCCATTTTGATGACCGTCATTTGAGTCAATCAAAAACCTAACTATTCTAAATAGTTAGAGCAAGTAGGGTATCATATCACAAGGAGTATGTGGTCAATGTATTCGTGTAACAGATTTCTAATTATGAAGTGAATGATTTTTAATGCTGATCACACAAGCAAATTTAGTAAAAGTATAGAACTAAGCAACAAACAAATAAACGAGTTGTAAAGAGATAACAAAGCAAATCACACCCGGGAATTCAAGTAAGCAACCAACAGTATCTCATGCAACCTAACATATTGATTATTAATGATTAACTGATAACTGATCAATCAGACAAAACCTTAGACATCAACAATTTCTTTACACACGGTACTAGTTATCAAATAGTCCTTGCCAGTGTGACTCAGTTAAGGGCAATTGTACGTTTTATTGTATTCAATCTAACCAAACAGTTATATGACTAATTATCTAGCAACTGGTAACAGATCGTTCAGACCAACGTAAACCTAAACCGACCGAACACACTGAAATACTAAATATCAATAATCATATATCAATCATCAATAACAATACACAAGTATTCTTAATCACATGAGAAAAACTGTAAAAAGGTTACAAACAATACAACCCGGGTGCAATTCTAGGAGATTAGCCGAGCCGTGACATCATCAAATCTTCGATACGGATGATATAGATCATGTGGAAGGTCTTGGCACAAGCTATAATGGTGGAAATCGCCTCTTGGAGCTGCTGGAATCGCCTATCGTTCGTCAAAACGGAGTTAGGGTTTCATATTGATAAAAAAGAATTTATAAACTCAAAATCCCGTCTACACACCCGTCGCGGTACGCGACGGGGCCTTCTGTGAGTCGATCGCATACCGCGATTGACCACAAGTCAACTTCATTAACAACCCATCGCGTACCGCGATGGGGCCTTCAGCAATCCCATCGCGTACCACGATGGGATCCTCCTACAGCAACTTTCAATCAGCTTCATCGTTTTGCGTACTGGATATCCCGGGTCTTCATTCCGTGTCACAGCGGATTCATATTAAGTACTTTAATGCCTATGACCTGAAATCCAATAAAACACGTATGAAGTATCGATAGTTCTAGAATAAACAGTTAAAACTAAAAAATAAACGAACTATAACATATACAAATTAACTGTAACACCCCGTAACCGCAGCGGAAACATAAACGGGGTGCAACAGACACGTCTGATATCAACAGCATTGCTTATAAAGAAAACACTACTACATTAATTTACACCATATTACATTGTTCCGAGTTTAGTTACCGTCTAGGCGTTAGCACATAAGTTTTACCAACAGTACATTAACATATTTATTACAAAAAGATCATTAAGCTTCCACAAAAAAAAGCAAAAAAAAGCACGCATCGTCAAGCATGTAGCAAGTATTCCAGTTTGAGGGTACCTAGAAAGCATGTAAAGAAAACGGGTCAACTACGAATAGTTGGTGAGTTTCACTAATTTAAATAAACAGTGACAAATCATTATAATAATCATATATTAGCGATGTAATTATGCTGAGCCCACAAGTGAAACCTCTAACTATCCACATACAACCCCGTGTCATACTCCGCCCACGAACCTGCCCCAAACCGCTATGCCTAACATTACATAGCGAAATAAATAACAACAAAATAGACATGTGCAACTGGCTGGGAAACATCAGCAAATCCATGCCGGACCAGTTGGGTTTGTCAGACCAATAGTACTATTCACACTCTACCGGCTTTTAGCTAATCACTCGTGTTGCGGGGCCTTACAATGTTAGCAACTCAGACAATCACCATCTTAGTACATTTCCGTACGATTCCCGTACAATAAAATATATATAAATACACGCAAATCCATGCGTTCAGTATGTACTTAAACATTTTAATAGTAACATGCTTTCCGCCCCGAGAAAATATTTAAAAACAATTCAGAAAAAGGGGCTTGTGAAACTCACCTTATCGCAAGCAAGTAGGTAACACAGTACGCAAGCTACTAGTCCGGGTCTGTAATACGATCCCTAAGTTCGTTACTATACAATCACTATTAATATAACTTTAACTGTGTTAACCGGTACATCTGGGGACACTGTTAACCCAGTACTGTACCCGTTCCGGGGGCAATGTTAACCCAGAAACACTTCTCCGGACTCAGATTGTGATATCGTTTAGAGTTCAATAGTCAAAATTACTATTAGTTCGTTTTCCCCGTTTTGCGTGCCTAGCACGTTTATCCGTTTTTACGTTTCAAAAATGAGTTTGGTCACACACGACCCAAAAATAGTTGTTGACTGATAATTTAATTAAAGTTGTGAAATTAGAGCTCGGTTTAGACGCCCCGATTGACCGTGTGACCCGTTTCCGTCTTTAGTGTACCGGAAACTGTTAAATCGGATAAAATTACCCAAATCATCCGAATTATTTTCGAATGATTTATTTTTACCTGTTTAACTCAGTTATATGAAAATAGTTCATTTTTAGGGTTTTTATACACCAGTCAGCTCGTTTAGGCGAACTTTACCGGTTTACGCGTTTTAAACTTTAAAAGTTTGTTTTTTAGCACAAATAATTATCCGTTTAATCTCGGATCTTGAAATTTTGCACAAATCACTTTTTGATAGTGGGGAATTTTATAAAAACATTTCCAGAATTAATTTTTATATTTAAAATTTATTTATCTATTTTTAAACACCATTTAAACACTAAATATGTCGTAAATACCAAACGACCTTAGAAAAATCCCAAATTTTTCCTGGATGACCCCTGCCATCCGCATAGTCCCCTGTAATTTTTCAGAACCAAAATCTCTTTTTACATGCCATTTTCACTAAAATCGAGCTAGAAAACCCTAGAACTTGTTTAACCGAAAAACCTACTTAGACTTCTCCAACTGACCTAAACTTTTGTGTGTGACTTTTACATATTATAAAAAGCTTATCTTGAATTTTCCAAAATTTATCATGATATTTAAATATTTTTCACCATTTTTAACCAAAACCGAGCATTAAATTTACCAAATATTCATCCTTTGTCCAAAAATTACCAAATTTTCACAGAACTCATATATTCATGTATTTAACACTTCTGTAAAATTTCATGACCTAACTCTAAACCATTCACAATCTGTCCAAAAACTCATAACCGAACATAAACCGAATATACCATTTGTTCTCCGCCACTACAAGCTACAAACTCGTCTTTCCGCCTTATCTACCACTAAATACAGAACCTACAACCAACATACCACAATACCAAGCAATTTACACTCACCATCAAGTCTCTTACACTATAGTTTCGGTTATTGTTTCAAAATTAAAGTTTAAACCGTAAAAATTCGTTTTTGGTTCGTTTAACTCCTTTCTTGGACCAAGATCCCTTGTATAACCCGTATACATCACTTGATCATGCAAGAATCGGTTTTCATCTCGGGTTTTCACCCTTTTTTCACTTGAAACCTCATTTTCTTGCAAATAAACTCAAGAAACGAAGATGAAAACGTAAATAACTCGATTTTTACCTTGCTTTGTCTTCAAAATCTTTGGATTTCTAGAGAGATGATGGAGATTGGTTATTTACTTGAGAAAATGAAAAATTATGGTGGAATTATCCACTTATGGCCGTGAGTTTGGAGGGGGTGGGGTGGGGCCTACCTCCTTCATTCTAGTCCACAAGTTTGGATTTCCAATTGTGGATAACGTTTTGGATCAACTCAGTTCGGTTCGTTTTTCGTTTAGACGTTTAATTCGGCTTTTAAAAATGCATTTCATTTAAACCGGTTTAATACATTTAAAAGTTTAAACCATAACCCTTGTTTACTTAAAACACCATAATAATATTATTTGCGCATCTTTTTCGGCTTGAATGATGGTATCTTGCTCGGTTTGGTATTCATATTTCGATTAACGTACCGACGTATCGTTAAATCAAAATTCTTTTTCTGTTCCGTACTTTACTTATCCCGAAGCACTAATACTTTGTAAAAATCACTAAATATTATAGATATCATCTATAACTGAACCCTCGATTCGATCGGGTTCCAATAACTATCAATCGATTAATCGTATATTGAATACGATAAGTTATCTAATCAAGTATAATCAATTTTGAGAATCATATATCCTCGTATAATCACATCAATAAATCGTGCATTCAATAATAACTATAACATAAATAGTACATGCCGGTTAGGGTCTACCTGATTTCGTCGGAATCGTTACATTCTCCCCCCGTTAAGAAATTTCGTCCTCGAAATTTTAAGCATCATCCACTTCCTTTCCAGGAAATAGGTGGGGGTATTTCTTTCGGAATTCGTCTGTTCGTTCCCATGTATATTCTGGGCCTCGTTGCGAATTCCATCTAACTTAACTATCGAAATCTTATTGTGTCTTAGCTGCTTGGTTTTCCCGTCTACTATTTCTATGGGTTCCTCTACAAAATTAAGCTTATCGTTTAATTGGACACCCTCTAATGGTAACACCGATGTCTCATCCGCCAGACACCTTTTCAAGTTTGACACGTGAAACACATTGTGAACTGCACTCAGTTCATCAGGTAGTTCTAATCGGTATGCTACGGGACCGATTTTGGCAGTAATATCGAATGGTCCAATATATCTCGGGGCTAACTTCCCCGCCTTTCCAAATCTGACTACACCCTTCCAAGGTGATACCTTCAAATACACTTTATCACCCTTCTCAAACGACAACGGTTTTCTACGGGTATCGGCATAACTCTTCTGCCGATCCCGTGCGGCCTTCAGATTGTTCCTAATTTCAAGGATTTTGCTGGTCGTTTCCTGGACCAGGTCTGATCTAATAACCTGGGTGTCGCCCACTTCAGTCCAGCAGAGTGGTGATCGGTACTTCCGACCATACAATGCTTCGTAAGGCGCTGCCTTTATACTGCTATGGTAACTGTTATTATAGGAAAATTCAACGAGTGGGAGATGTTGATCCCAATTTCCCTTAAAATCCAGTACGCATGCACGAAGCAAATCCTCCAGGGTTTGGATGGTCCTCTCAGACTGACCATCGGTCTGAGGGTGGTAAGCTGTGCTTAGATCAATACGCGTTCCCAGCGCTTCTTGCACAGCTTGCCAAAGATTGGAGGTGAAATGGCTATCCCGATCGGAGATGATTGAGATGGGTATTCCATGACGAGACACAATTTCATTTATATAAATCTGTGCAAGTCTCTCAGTGTTATAGTTATTTCTAATCGGAATAAAATGTGCCGATTTGGTTAATCGATCCACGATTACCCAAATTGCATCATGTCCTCGGGACGTCTTAGGGAGATGTGTCACAAAATCCATCGTGATTTGCTCCCACTTCCATTCGGGAATTTCCGGTTGTTGTAACATCCCCGAGGGTTTCTGGTGCTCCGCCTTAACTCTCGCACAAGTCGTACACTTACCGACATACGTGGCTATATCCTTTTTTATACCCGGCCACCAGTAGAACTCCTTCACATCCTTGTACATCTTATCCGATCCCGGATGTATGGAATATTTTGATCTATGCGCTTCGTCCATGATTAATTCACGAAGGTCATGGAGGGTCGGGATCCAAATCCGATTTTTGAAATAGAGAATTTCGTCCACGCGCTGTTCGAAATTCTTCTCATTGCCGTAAAGTCCCTCCTTTTCCAATTGTTCCTCTTTCAACGCCTCACGTTGAGCGACTCGAATCAGGTCCGAAAGGTTCGACTGGACTATCATCCCCAGCGCTCGCACTCGCAATGGCTTAACCCGATCTTTCCTACTCAAGGCATCGGCTACGACGTTAGCCTTGCCGGGGTGATAACGGATGTCACAGTCATAATCGCTTAACAACTCGACCCATCTCCGTTGCCTCATATTCAGTTCTTTCTGATCGAATATGTGCTGCAAACTTTTATGATCGGTGAAGATGGTGCACTTCGTACCGTAGAGATAATGTCTCCAGATTTTAAGTGCGAAGATAATCGCTCCCAGTTCTAAGTCATGAGTAGTGTAATTTTTCTCGTATACTTTTAACTGTCGGGAAGCATAGGCTATAACCTTATTATTCTGCATCAACACGCATCCTAACCCTCTACGCGATGCGTTACAATACGCGACAAAACCATCGTCTCCATCGGGGAGACTTAAAATCGGCGCTTGGCACAATTTTTGTTTTAACGTCTGAAACGCCGTTTCCTGCTCTTCTTCCCATTCATACTTTCGATCCTTTTGAGTCAGGAGGGTTAAAGGTTGGGCGATGCTGGAAAAGTTCTCTATAAATCGACGATAATATCCAGCTAAGCCTAAGAATTGGCGAATTTCCTTTGGAGATTTAGGCGCTTGCCAATTCTTAATTGCTTCAACCTTACTCGGATCAACGTGTATTCCTTGATGGTTTACAACGTGACCGAGGAATTGCACTTCTTGTAACCAGAAGTTACACTTGCAGAATTTTGCATACAACTTCTTCTGATTCAGAAGCTCTAAAATTATTCTTAAGTGTTGCCCGTGCTCTTCTTTACTTTTCGAGTAGATCAAAATATCGTCAATAAACACGATGACGAATTTGTCGAGGTAGGGTTTACAGACTCTATTCATGAGGTCCATGAACACTGCCGGCGCATTTGTTAGCCCGAAAGGCATAACTAAGAACTCGTAATGGCCGTAGCGAGTCCGGAATGCGGTTTTTGGGATATCTTCTCCCCGAATTCTAACCTGATGGTATCCCGATCTAAGATCGATTTTTGAGAAATAGCTCGCACCTTGCAGCTGGTCAAACAGATCATCAATTCGGGGAAGAGGGTAGCTATTTTTGATTGTTAACTTGTTCAACTCCTTGTATCAATGCACATTCTAAGGCTCCCGTCCTTCTTTTTCACGAATAATACAGGTGCACCCCACGGGGAATGACTAGGACGTATAAATTATTTATCCAACAATTCTTGCAACTGATTGGATAATTCTTGCATTTCGGACGGTGCAAGTCGGTAGGATGCTTTAGCAACAGGGCCAGCTTTAGGTATTAAATCGATTCTGAATTCGACCTGTCGGGTTGGCGGTAATCCAGGAAGTTCTTCTGGGAAAACTTGTGGAAATTCGCGTACCACCGGAATATCTTCCACCCGTTTCTCCTCAGAATCTGTGGCCGTCAAGCTCGCTAGATACGCCACGCATCCCTGGCGTATATATTTTAACACCTTGAGGTGGGATATAAATGGTATCATTGTGCCCGACTTCTCTCCTTGCACTAACACCTCTTCGTCATCCGACACCCGAATCTTGACGATTTTCTTTTCACAGTTTATTTCCACTTTGTTACGTGCTAACCAATCCATTCCCACTATCACGTCAAAACTACCTAATTCTATCGGTAATAAGTCAATCAGGAAGGATTGATCGTTCAGAATAAAAGGGCAATTCCGAACTATCTGATTAACTATCATGGTTTTACCGTTAGCGACTTCTACGGTATAAGGTTCTATGGTTTCACTAATCGGAAGGTTTGCTATCGATAGGAACTTAACGGAGACAAAACTTCTATCACGCCCGTATCAAATAATACAGAAGCGTAATGATCATAGACGAGGAATGTACCTGTCACTACGCTGGGGTCCTGGCGTGCTTCGTTCGCCCCCATCACAAATGCTCGGCCTCTCGCCGGATTGGACGATGATGCCTGACCCACGGTTTGCCTCCCATTTCCTCCCTGGTTCAGTTTCGGACAGTATCTCTTGAAGTGATCTGTGCTACCGCATTCAAAGCAAGCACGGCTGGTGGTCATCATTTGGTTTCCTTGTGGGTTTTGTTGTCAGGCTGGTTGGGTCCTAAGTGGCTGCGCACGATAGGTTGCGGTTGTTGGTTCAGATTGTTTAGGTTTGTCCTACAACTCGGTGCGTAGTGCCCATTCCTGCCACACCGGTGGCACACTACCCCCTTGCACTCGCCACCATGCTGGTAACCGCATTTCCCACACTTAGGGAGCGTCCCTTTCTGCGATTCTTGCCTTCCGCCTGAACTAGTCATGGCGTAGTTCTGGGTAGCGGACCGAGCACGTTTATTTTGCTGCTTCTCCTAGATCCTATTGTTATACGTACCCCGCTTTCCCCCAGCAGACTCTCCTGCCACCTTCAGTGACCCACTCCTCACGAAATCGTATGTGACGATACCAGCTTGCGTCACCGCACCCTCAAACATCTTGTGTCCCCCAGAGTTGACTCTACTCCTTACTACTGGAGTTAGTCCCCATATATAACGCTCAACCCTCTTTGACTCTGGGGTGACCAACCATGGCACCAATCGCGACAACTCATTAAATCGGTTCGTATAACCCAAGTGGTCTGCCCCCTGCATCTCCAGGTTCCACAATTCGTTTTCTAACTTCTGCAGTTCGTTTTTCGGGCAGAAATGTTCCAGTACAAGGGCCTTGAGCTCTGCCCAGGTCATGCGGTTTGTCGCTGCCTGACCGCGAGTTTGCACTATTGTGTTCCACCATGTCAAGGCATGTTCCGTGAACGTGCAGGTAGCATACTTAACAACGTAATCCTCAGGGCAGTTGCTGATGTTCACAACAGACTCTATTTTCTCAATCCACTTAACCAACCCATTTGGTCCCTCAGACCCGCTAAATTCTAGGGGCTTGCACAACATAAAATCTTTGATTGAACATCCCTTTGTTGCAAGAGTCGGTTCAGTGCGGTTCGTTTCTACACTAGGTATAGGGCCATTACTTTCTGTAACGACCACCTTAGGCGGTGCGTCATTACTCGGAATCGGGTTACCGTTCGGTGGAAGGTTTACATTTTGTTCCCCATCATTATTGGTGGTCGTTTGATTGCTCGCATGGTCTGGATTGGTCGTATTGTTAATACTGGCGGCGATGCGCGATACTATATCCGGTATCGCCGCCTCTAACTGTCGAGCAATCAGACGGTCCACATCCGCTTCTGACATTCGGGCTGACCGTTTTGGTGCCATTCTACACAACATTAAGAAAAATACATATAATTAATACAAATTCCAATCTCGATACACAACACACATTCCATTCATTAATAAACATCAGTACATATTACATAAACATCAGTACACATTACATTCCTGCCATCATCACATAGATTAAGTTTTTATACATCGGTCCTACATCGGCATCATTTTGACATAACCCGCTATGGGTCAGTGCTTAAATGATACACCAAAAGTATCTACAATGACATCCCCGAAAGAGACCCCCTATGGGCTAGTGGCTGTACTATAACTACCCACGATTCACTCTATGTTAGCATCACCACTAACTGCTTACACAGAGTATCAAAAAGCGGACCCTGACTACTACCACCCTAACACAACTAAGCATGGTGGTATACCAACCACACCAACACTGCCACCATCGCCACCAACACCGCCAGCAAACCCCAGATCCGTGTCTCCATCCGGTCAATCATCCACTGGGAGTATGCGCCCTCCCTCCTCAGCTGAGCAATCGCATACTGGCTGTCTAGTATGCAGTCCGCCAAGTACCTCCTCCTCTGGATACCCACCGTCAAGGTGATGGTGTGCTCAAACACCTGCTCGGTGAGCACTCGGAGCCATGCAGCCTCGGAGGAGGGACGCTCATCCCTCTCCGGCCTAGGGGTACCCCACACGGGTGGAGGCACAGACTCGGGCTGGGGGCGGGAGGACTCGCCCCTGTGGAAGGTAGGTCTGGGTGGGGTAGAGGTAGGTGGGACATAGGGGACACTGATCCGCGCCGTGAGGCGGGATCCGGGTCTGGGAGGGGTAGGGGTGGCCTGTGGTGCGGGTGGGGTGGGGGATCTGGCAACCCTAGTAGGGGAGGACAGGCTAGTACTCCTACGGCCAGTCTCACTAGGATCAGTGCTGGATACTGGGCGTAAGCTCCTAGAGTTCCCGGAACTGGTCTCCTCCGGGTCCTCCTCCACTAACAGACTTCGTAATCTCGACATCCTTACCTGTACACAAGTTAGCAGACATATAGTTCCTTCCATAATGTAAATCATAATTAAATTAATATACACATACTTATACAACTTTGCCACATAAAAATATTATCATATACTTACACATATGTTGCCGATTTTACCTATTAATGTTCCCCGTGACTTCCCCTGAATTCCCTCGTGCGGACAAGTCTGTTATTATGTTCCGGACCATAATAACTCGCTTGTCCATCCAAGTTCATCCAGATCTCGTCACTATAAATTATTAGTTGATATTCAGATCCTATAATACTTAAGCTACTGGTTATATTTTAGGTATCTTTTAAAGAGATCCTAATTCTTTATAACCAATGGCTCTGATACCAACTTCTGTAACACCCCGTAACCGCAGCGGAAACATAAACGGGGTGCAACAGACACGTCTGATATCAACAGCATTGCTTATAAAGAAAACACTACTACATTAATTTACACCATATTACATTGTTCCGAGTTTAGTTACCGTCTAGGCGTTAGCACATAAGTTTTACCAACAGTACATTAACATATTTAATACAAAAAGATCATTAAGCTTCCACAAAAAAAAAAGCAAAAAAAAGCACGCATCGTCAAGCATGTAGCAATTATTCCAGTTTGAGGGTACCTAGAAAGCATGTAAAGAAAACGGGTCAACTACAAATAGTTGGTGAGTTTCACTAATTTAAATAAACAGTGACAAATCATTATATTAATCATATATTAGCGATGTAAATATGCTGAGCCCACAAGTGAAACCTCTAACTATCCACATACAACCCCGTGTCATACTCCGCCCACGAACCTGCCCCAAACCGCTATGCCTAACATTACATAGCAAAATAAATAACAACAAAATAGACATGTGCAACTGGCTGGGAAACGTCAGCAAATCCATGCCGGACCAGCTGGGTTTGTCAGACCAATAGTACTATTCACACTCTACCGGCTTTTAGCTAATCACTCGTGTTGCGGGGCCTTACAATGTTAGCAACTCAGACAATCACCATCTTAGTACATTTCCTTACGATTCCCGTACAATAAAATATATATAAATACACGCAAATCATGCGTTCAGTATGTACTTAAACATTTTAATAGTAACATGCTTTCCGCCCCGAGAAAATATTTAAAAACAATTCAGAAAAAGGGGCTCGTGAAACTCACCTTATCGCAAGCAAGTAGGTAACACAGTACGCAAGCTACTAGTCCGGGTCTGTAATACGATCCCTAAGTTCGTTACTATACAATCACTATTAATATAACTTTAACTGAGTTAACCGGTACATCTGGGGACACTGTTAACCCAGTACTGTACCCGTTCCGGGGGCAATGTTAACCCAGAAACACTTCTCCGGACTCAGATTGTGATATCGTTTAGAGTTCAATAGTCAAAATTACTATTAGTTCGTTTTCCCCGTTTTGCGTGCCTAGCACGGTTATCCGTTTTTACGTTTCAAAAATGAGTTTGGTCACACACGACCCGAAAATAGTTGTTGACTGATAATTTAATTAAAGTTGTGAAATTAGAGCTCGGTTTAGACGCCCCGATTGGCCGCGGGACCCGTTTCCGTCTTTAGTGTACCGGAAACTGTTAAATTGGATAAAATTACCCAAATCATCCGAATTATTTTCGGATGATTTATTTTTACCTGTTTAACTCAGTTATATGAAAATTGTTCATTTTTAGGGTTTTTATACACCAGTCAGCTCGTTTAGGCGAACTTTACCGGTTTACGCTTTTTAAACTTTAAAAGTTTGTTTTTTAGCACAAATAATTATCCGTTTAATCTCGGATCTTGAAATTTTGCACAAATCACTTTTTGACAGTGGGGAATTTTATAAAAACATTTTCAGAATTAATTTTTATATTTAAAATTTATTTATCTATTTTTAAACACCATTTAAACACTAAATATGTCGTAAATACCAAACGACCTTAGAAAAATCCCAAATTTTTCCTGGATGACCCCTGCCATCCACATAGTCCCCTGTAATTTTCCAGAACCAAAATCTCTTTTTACATGCCATTTTCACTAAAACCGAGCTAGAAAACCCTAGAACTCGTTTAACCGAAAAACCTACTTAGACTTATCCAACTGACCTAAAATTTTGTGTGTGACTTTTACATGTTATAAAAAGCTTATCTTGAATTTTCCAGAATTTATCATGATATTTATATATTTTTCACCATTTTTAGCCAAAACCGAGCATTAAATTTACCAAATATTCATCCTTTGTCCAAAAATTACCAAATTTTCACATAACTCATATTTTCATGTATTTAACACTTCTGTAAAATTTCATGACCTAACTCTAAACCGTTCACAATCTGTCTAAAAACTCATAACCGAACATAAACCGAATATACCTTTTGTTCTCCGCCACTACAAGCTACAAACTCGTCTTTCCGCCTTATCTACCACTAAATACAGAACCTACAACCAACATACCACAATACCAAGCAATTTACACTCACCATCAAGTCTCTTACACTATAGTTTCGGTTATTGTTTCAAAATTAAAGTTTAAACCGTAAAAATTCGTTTTTGGTTCGTTTAACTCCTTTCTTGGACCAAGATCCCTTGTATAACCCGTATACATCACTTGATCATGCAAGAATCGGTTTTCATCTCGGGTTTTCACCCTTTTTTCACTTGAAACCTCATTTTCTTGCAAATAAACTCAAGAAACGAAGATGAAAACGTAAATAACTCGATTTTTACCTTGCTTTGTCTTCAAAATCTTTGGATTTCTAGAGAGATGATGGAGATTGGTTATTTACTTGAGAAAATGAAAAATTATGGTGGAATTATCCACTTATGGCCGTGAGTTTGGAGGGGGTGGGGTGGGGCCCACCTCCTTCATTCTAGTCCACAAGTTTGGATTTCCAATTGTGGATAACGTTTTGGATCAACTCAGTTCGGTTCGTATTTCGTTTAGACGTTTAATTCGGCTTTTAAAAATGCATTTCATTTAAACCGGTTTAATACATTTAAAAGTTTAAACCATAACCCTTGTTTACTTAAAACACCATAATAATATTATTTGCGCATCTTTTTCGGCTTGAATGATGGTATCTTGCTCGGTTTGGTATTCATATTTCGTTTAACGTACCGACGTATCGTTAAATCGAAATTTTTTTTCTGTGCCGTACTTTACTTATCCCGAAGCATTAATGCTTCGTAAAAATCACTAAATATTATAGATATCATCTATAACTGAACCCTCGATTCGATCGGGTTTCAATAACTATCAATCGATTAATCGTATATTGAATACGATAAGTTATCTAATCAAGTATAATCAATTTTGAGAATCATATATCCTCGTATAATCACATCAATAAATCGTGCATTCAATAATAACTATAACGTAAATAGTACATGCCGGTTAGGGTCTACCTGATTTCGTAGGAATCGTTACATTAACCGACCATCAATAATCAATTATCTGGACCCGAGACAGTCCAAGAAACCACCGATAAAGTGTTGAAAATCCGAGAACGACTTAAGACGACGCGAGACCGACAAAAGAGTTACGTCGATATCCTCCGTAAGCCGTTGGAATTCAATGTGAGCGATAGAGTCTTATTGAAAGTTTCGCCTTGGAAGGGTGTTGTTCGCTTCTGTAAGAAAGGAAAGTTAAGTCCACGCTTTGTAAGATCATTCAAAGTACTCGAGTGAATCGGTATAGTCACTTACCGTCTGCGACTACCCGAAGAAATGAAAGGGATACACGATGTATTCCAAGTCTCTAATCTACGTAAATGTCTAGCCGACGAATCCTTTTCAATGCCCTTAAAAGATGTCGAAATAAATGAAAACCTCAAATCCGTAGAACGACCTTTACAAATTGAAGATTCTAAAACAAATAAACTTAAGAGACGTAATTTAAAATAGGTCAAAGTAAAATGGGATTCTCGAAGAGGCCCCGAGTACACTTGGAAATTAGAATCTGAAATGAAGAAAAAGTACCCCCCACTTATTCTAGAAAACGAATCTCGTGGACGAGATTCATTTCAAGGTGGGGAGGATGTAACATCACGAAAATATCGGATCAAAAATATCAAGTATTCGAACTACAAGGACCAAATTTGAAAATCTGAATTCTTGACCAATCGCGATACGCGATGGATCAGAAATCAACTCATCTCGTATAGCGATGATCTGTAACAAAAACCAAGAAAAGAAAGGGATCACGATACGAGATCCCCAAAAGCACACTCGTTATCGCGTATCGCGATGACAAGGCCTGACAGCCATGACATGTGCCCCGCCACGTGGCAAGGCTAGGGGTGATGCGACAAGCCTAGTCGTGATACACGATGACCTACGATTGGCCCATCTCCTACGCGATGCCTTACCGAATTCAGCCTATAAATAGGGCTTCAGGCCCATTCATTTCATCACACAAAATCTCTCTCTCTCTCTCTCTAAAACACTCTCTCACTACCTCGTTTTACGTGCCACCGACCCAACGTTCGTATCTCGAAATCTGTGCCCAATCCCAATGTTTACCTCGAAGAGCGTGCCATCACAAGACGAGCCGACACCCCGCCTCTAAGTGCGTGCCGACAAAGATTTACGACCGACGTGCCTCGATTTGCGTACAAGGAAGCGTTGATCAAGATTCTCGATAAACGTGCAAGCGTAGAGGGGCTGCCCGAGAGTCTAGAAAATAATAAGCCCAATAAGGTAGGGGTAATGCTCGAGTAAAATATTAATATAATATTAAAGGCTTAGACCCTGGTGGAGGGTATACTCGATACCTCGAGAATAAACAAAAGAAAATATAAGTAAGAAATAATAACATAAAGTAAATCTTTGTTATTAATATTATTTAAGTTTCTCAAATAATAAATAAAGAAATAAAGTATGCGTTTCTTCGAGAAGAAGAAACGTAGTATTTAGAAAAGTAAACAAGTAAAACTAAAAGTTTAAAACTTGTTAAATAAAGAAAAGATGTTTTCAACTAAAGGTTCGAATAGAAAATATAATCGAGGTAAAGATTATACAAAAATAGACTAAAGGTCTAAAGCTAGATTATTGATCTAGTAATAATAAAAGGTTATACTCGTACTATAGGTCCGAGATAGCAAAGGCAACCCGATCAGTGAAGTGTAGGTGATCCTTTCAAAGGTGAATACTCCCCAAACTTTTATAACTTATTTAATCGAGTCAAAGTAAATTGATTACATGAGATTACATATCTCTAAAACATTACGAACAAAAGTAATCGCTGGCCCTCAGGCTGTCGTGTACGTTTGTTTGGATCCTTACATATGTGGTTAGACAGTGGGCACAACGCGCCACACCTTGTTATATGCCTCTGCCATGATAGGCCCGCCTAAGTTATGTCTGAGAAAGGGTAATCGTATGTATACTGATGGTAGCTAAGTAATCCTGAACGCTGCGGTGTTTTTTGAGCGGTTTCAAGTAGAGCTTAAGCTTGTAATTGTGATTTAGTTTTTTTAACTTGATTATTCCTAAGCCACGATGGACCGAGACCTAAGTTATATCTCGAGAGGTAATTAAGTAATAAAAATTGTATGTGTCAACTTCTTCATCAGCATGTGTTGCTGACGTATATTCAAACTATTTTACAGGTAACGAATGATAGGCGCTCGGGGAAACGAAGTGATCACGAGGCGATCTGATGGCTCAGATCATTTTGTTAAAAGTTAAACTTAAATGGTGGTTTTGTATAAACAAGTAATCTTTTGTACACATTAAACGGATATTTTATAATCCCATGTTTTGTTATGTAAATATTAATATTTTAATTCACGCAAATATTTCCGCTTTAATCCATAACTCTTATTTATACACAAAAACGGTATCAACTGCTGGTCACACGCCTAGGCCTAAGATGGGTGTACGACACTAAATATTAGCTTGTTTATTAAATGAGTTCGAGTGCAAGATTCACGTATCGTCTTCAAACTAGCTCACAAGTCTAAATAAGCCTATTGTTTGTATAAGTTTTATTTAATGTGCTTAATATACATTGATATAATATTATTAGAATATATACATTAATTTAAAATGTCCAATTATATTCAAAATGGAAAGCGTCTTCTTCATAATGATATTTTGGTGTCTAGAGTTACATAAGTTCATCGTCCTCTCCAATCTTTGAAACATTAATATACATACATGATTATTATTCATTAAGATTGTTATTACGTATTATGTGACAATCGTCAATTTCAGGTTAACTCCGTTAACTCAACTTCGTCAATTCAAATTAAGATCATTGAATCTATAACGCACACTTCATTACATTTAAAGTACGGTTTAAATGACGCTTAACACTTACTACATGTGTAGTCTTTCGGGATTTGCACCGAAACGCAAACGAGTTAACGCAAACGATTGGTGAATAAACGAAAAACGTCAAAACAGTAATTATGTGATAATTATGTGTTAGACTTATGTGTTATGTGATAACATGGTTATAAACGTTAACTCAAGATGTAAACAAGTTAGTTTAAGCTAGGAAAAGTAATACTTAGAAGTGGAGGGGCCAGAGTGTAACATAGATTATTATAAATACATCATTAACAATTAACCCTAACTTATTTTCTTTCCCCACAAGAATTCCGATCGGCCTCTCCTTCCTTGTGAACCCTTGGCTGCCGTCACCTATACACACACATACAACCATCAATTCAAGCTTTTGATTGAAGAATTAGGTGCTAGGAAGGTATAATCGATTATCCTATGCATCCTTTATACTTGATTTTGATGTTTATTGGGTTAACTACAAACCCTAGCTGCCGATTTTCTTATGGTGTTGTGTTAATATGATTGTTGTTGATTTGTTAATGATATGATAACTAGAATTGATATTGTTACATACTAATTACTTGTGTCTTTGATTTGAGTTCAAACAAAAACCCTAATCATGTATGTAATGTGTAATTGATGTGCATGGATGGTGTTTATAGAGTCTAGAGTGTTATATGAATGCATGATAGTTCATAGATTGTTAATATGTTGAGTTTGGATGCAAACAGTTTCTGGACAGAATGTGTTATTGATGTTAAAGTGACTGTAACGAAGTGTAAATGTGAAAATTGGTTGAGATTATTGATACTACAGTAAACTAGGTTGAGTCTAGTTTCTAAAGAATATAAACTTGTAATTTTTGGATAAGTAGAAGTTAACTTTTATGATTTTACAAAAACGTTGTGCAAAGCTGAGCTGTTAGACCTGCTGTTAGGATGTTTTGTAAATATTATATCTCATGAACTACGAGACCAATTGGGTTGGTTCCACTTCTGGAAGTTGACTTATTGAGTTAGGAACCTAACCCAAGTGGTCTTGCATTTATTGGATGTTTCGTTTAACGGGAATTGCAAATAACATTCTGTTGCGCATGAATTTGACTGTTATGAGTTTGCTGTAATGATTTGATGATTGTGAGAAAACTATGTGGAATAAAAATATAATAAAATATGTTCTGGAAACCTAAGACATATACGCTTCTGTGATAATTTTTGGTAAATTAATTGAGATGCTATGATCAGTGGAATAGTACAATCTTTCAAGTAGAATTTCTGTCTCGGTGAAACTAGCTGCTGAGTTTTGTGAAAATGCATGAAACATGATACTTGCTATATAATTGTTATGTTTTGACCAAATTACCCTTGCGAGGAATAATTGCTAATTGATTGTCATAATTTGACCAAATTGCCCTTATGGGGAGAAATTGCTAGTGATGTACTTTATGAATACATGACACGTATATGATTGCTTACACATGTAATGTATCACAAATACACTTGTTAAAGTCACACACGATTCACAAACGAAACACGAAACATGTTACGTGCATAGGTATTATGTGCCGGGTCTAGAGACTCGATAATATTCCGACACTTAGAAAAATCTCTTTGTTGTTTTAGAACGCTAGAGAGAGTTTTTCAGTGACGCGCATCTTGGTGATTTAATTTGGGAATTTCTTCGCAAACAGTGAGTTTCACTTCCCCTTTTTAAACTTTTTTTAAACGCTTTTCACTTGAGGGAGATAACATACTCCGAAAACGCATTTAAGATTTTGTTAATATAGATTATATATCACTTGTAAAGACTAAGTGGCAAACGCGTAAACTAAAGTCCTTCATAACATCGAACCGGTTAATATTTGGATAATAGCGAGTCACTGTTGAGTAGTACTACTGGGTTTGACAAACCCCACCCAACGCTAAACTCGACTGGATGTCGAGCGGGTGTAATCTTGGCTAAACACATACCATGGTCTGGACGACCTGGTGGCAAGGCAAATTGATAAACAGTCAGCTTCGGTGTCGAACACTTAGTGATACTTGTTTTATAGGCTAGCTACCTATAGATATATAATTGACATAACACTATCTGGTAACGCAAAACGCTGTAACGCAAAACGCTGAACGCAAACGCTAAACATTTATTTTTATATAAACTTGTGAACTCACCAACCTTGTGTTGACACTTTTAGTATGTTATTCCCAGGTAGCCGAGGCGGGCGCGCGGTTTAGGAACATGCATTGCTTGAAAACGCTTTTGTTATGCAAACTTATTTTTAACAGTTATCATTGGTTTTAAGTCGTCCTGCGTGACGCAACTTTTGGTTAAAGGTTTTTATGCTTCCGCATTTAATTACTCGTAAACGTTTTCATGGTTTTGAAACTTTGTTTTATAGTTTGATTGTAACTAATGAGTCCGATCCTGTTAGTTCACACCCTCTGACGGTAAAACTCCGTTAGTAGATTTTGAGGGTGTGACATATTAAGTCTATATGGCGTGGGTATTGTAATAGATTTTATCCAGATATTGTATATGGCTTATACGATCTAGTATATTGGATGCATAGTTATTGAATCCCCCGCGTTATTTAGGTGTTTATCATTACCATAGGCAAACCATTTATGTAGCACCCGTCAAATTTCATGTTCCTGTTGAACTAGATGCGCATAAAAACCCGTACTCGGAATCGGACCCGAAAAATATACCCGGATTGGGTTTTTTTATACCCAGGTATTCTATACCGGAAACCGGAACTGACCCTACCCGTAGGGTATGAATAGGGTATGCATTTTGAGGTCAATACCCGTACCCGGAACCGTACCCGATTTATACCCATAAATACCCGGACCCGGTCATACCCTTTACCCGATACCCGATTATACCTGATACCAATTTTCTAATACCCGAAATAATACATGAGTTTTTATAGTATATTTTATGTTTACTTCACAACTTTTATGTTTAAGTTTTTGTAAAATGCATATTACTAAATAAATAATTTGTAATTAAGTGGATTAATGGTTTTTGTAATTAGTTTAATTATTTTTTATACATTAAACAAATTAAAAAATTGTATGATTACAATTTCAAAACCTGGTATTAATACCCGGTCGTACCCGAACCCGATCATACCCTACCCGGGTACATAGGGTTGAGTTTTTCTCCTCAATACCCTACCCGAACCCTACCCGATTTCTCTTAATACCCGATCATACCTGAAACCTGTTCCATACCCGAACTCGGGTATCAGAAAAAACCCGATTTATGCACCTCTGTCACTCTGTGTTGAACTACACGTTTATGTGCTAGTTTCGGCCCAATACAATTGATTAGGCCCATAATAACTTGAATGGGTCACCTAATTAGCCCAATGCAACATCAAAAACTTAAATCAACATAATTAAATCCAACAACAATTACGCAAGGCCAATCTAAATTGACCAACCCCAAATCCCAATACTACATAACTAGGACCGTTAAGATCGAACCGTATTACAGTATTACACTATTACGGTATTACCCATTTAAACACAAATCAAGTTAAACAATCAGATTAAACTTATAATTATAACTAATTAAATAACTCTATTACTTACAATTTATATATAACATAACTAACAAATTTTTATATAAAACCTTACATTTTATAAAATTCTTATATTACCCTGATAACGAGAAAATGTATTTGGGAGTGTCTCTGATACATAATAGCGTACAACAATTCCCCTACAACTAGATTGTTGGACTGCATTATTGGCTCAGGTTAACGTGAACAAGACCATGATGATCACTTGGTAAATTATTTTCGGTAATATCTTGCAAATGAGGTTATCCACTATCATTTCCAACAATTGTTTCCCGTCGGTAACAACCGTTACCAACGGATTTAACCATCGTGATACTTGTTTAATTTAATTGGTAGTAAGAGATAGTACAAAGATTAGATATTTAGATGTCCCAACCCCCATTTCGGGCATCTTCAAGAAAACGACAAACACTCCCATTCTTCAGCAGAATATTTTGAGGACATAATTTTTAAGGAAATGTGGCACGTTTTAGTTGTGACAACCATTTGTGAAAAATCTGTTAAAAAAGGGAAAATTCCCATAATAGCCCTTTTTAGAAGAGAGAAATACTCAAATAGTCCAAAAATTAGTCAAATTCTCAAAATAGCCCAAGGAATATGGCCTGGGGAGACACATTGGGGTTCGTTCAGCTAAGATTTATTGACCACTAAAATTGTAACACTTGTATACAATATTATCTTGGCAGTCCAAATTTTCAAAAACACTGAGGGAAGAGTTCATATTTGTGCCTAGATATTTATAACAAAAGACAGTCTCCCTAGACGGTCTCCCTAGACGGTCTTTTAATGTTTTCTACCTGATCCGTTCAATTTTTTAATTTCTTAAAATATGTTCCTTGAAATTCAGTCTACCTAGACGCATTTCAAACGAACTTGTTCTAAGGAGACGAGATTTATTAGTTTCTTCTTTTAAGTTGAAATATTGTCAACACCGACCGTTTTTATTCATTTTCCGTCCACACCGACAATATTTTAGTAAAAACCGCCCACACCGACAATATTTGATTGTATAAAATTCCTTATTGTTTATTTATAAATTGATCACCTTCTTCTTCATCTTCTTCACCCCTTCAATCCATTATCTATTGATTCATGGAATATGATAATGTGGTGGTTTGTTATGGTGGTAAATGACAAAATACTAATGGAAGTTGTGACTATGTTCCAATAAATTGTAAACGAGGAGGTGTTAGGCCTGTTTCAAATATCAACCATTCCAAGATACGGGTTGAGAAGAAGAAGAAGAAGAAGAAGAAGAAGAAGAAGAAGAAATACAATTATAAAAAGGTAAATTTGGACGGACTAGGAACGAAAACAATTAATCTCGTCTTCTTAGAACAAATTTGTTTAAATTTGAATGGAAACAAATTTAAAGAATTTAAAATTTTGGACTGACCCGATAGGAAACCAATAAATATTGTCTCTTTGGAACAAGAATGTATGAAATGCGTATGAAAAGAGCATATTCAAGAAGTTAAATAGTTGGATGGACCAAGAAGGAAACTAATAAATCTTGTCTCCTTGGAACAAATTCGTTTGAAATGCGTCTATGAGGACTGAATTTCAAGAAACATATTTTAAGAAATTAAAAACTTGGACGGATCAGGTAGGAAACATTGAAAGACCGTCTAGGGAGACTGTCTTTTGTTAAAAATATCTAGGCACAAACATGAACTCTTCCCTCAATGTTTTTGAAAAATTGGACTGCCAAGATAATATTGTATACAAGTGTCACCATTTTAGTGGTCAATAAATCTTGACGGAACGAACCCCGATGTGTCTCCCCAGGCTATATTCCTTGGGCTATTTTGAGAATTTGACTAATTTTAGGGCCATTTGGGTATTTTTCTCTCCTAAAAAGGCTATTATGAGAATTTTCCTTAAAAAAATATCCACGTCAATGTCATTGATTGGTTGTAAAAATATCTATTTTTATCAAATTTAATTAGTTGAAACATCACTTCAAGTGCCTCTCCTACGCATATATAAATCGAAATCAATCTTACCAGCCATTTTGTAAACAATATATTAAGTATTAAACATGTGAATGTAGAGGAAAATTTTCCAATAAACAAGATTTGTTAGAAGATTTATCAAGTTTAAAATAATTAAAAAAATATTATTATACTGTCATGAAAACCTACCATATCTTTTTCCAGATTTTGTTGATCGATGCTCTTGTCATCAAATATTTAATTTGTTGTATATGGTAAAGAAAAATCATATGTATTGGACTTTAAATTTCTAATATCTTATTCAGTCAATGCATATAATACTCTATTTCGATACCTTCACCATATCACGTTGGCTTGGGGGCCATAGGCAGATAGCCTCACACCTTTAACGTTGTCCCCTTGTTTTGGTGTTTGTGAAATTGTGTCATTTTATGTATATTTGTAATGTTTGTTTTTCGTGAGCTGGAGAAAATATGTTTATGTGTACATATTATTTGGGGCCCTTGTAAACTATGAGGTAGAGAAAAAACTTTCACGGACAGAAATGAACGAACATAACTAAAAATACATGAACAAATAACTAAGCCAATATTTAATATCAGTTAAGAATAATATGAAGAATAATGTGTTAGCCTAATAAGTTATTATAATAGACTAAGCTGTAAATGGCCAAACAATTTTAAATTATTAACGAACATACCGAATTTAAATGAATGATCACAAACGAACATCAGGAACAAAACATGTGTTCATATTTGCTTGTTTATATAATAAATGAACCCTGTCAAACGGTTTTTGAACTGTCCACTAAAATTTATTAGCAACTGTACTTATAAAAAAAAATTTTTAAAACTATTACCGAAAAATCTCATTATGTTCATCTATCATGACTATCAGTGGCGGAGCCACATGTAACTCACCGGGTTCGACCGAACCCGGTCCATTTTCGGTTTTATATATAACGTATAGGTACGATTTAACGAGCGAACCCATTCTTTTTCAGCGAGCGAACCCAATTTCACAAAATTTTCGCAAATGTTTCTCCGTTTGTCAGTGAAAAAACAAAAACTTGAATTTTAGAGAGAGAACGATGTCGATTTCTCTATCTAGCATGTTGTCGTTTTTTGTAATATTTTGAGTACATGTCATTTAATTTTAGAGCATCCGTATAAACTTTTTTATTTAATATGACTGTGTATTTTGTTTTAATGGTGATGCGTTTTTGTTATGGTAGTGATATTGCGTATTTTTTTATTTGGCCGAATGACCGACCCGACCCATCCGGACCCAAAAACTTTGACGTTAGAAAAATATCGAAGACCAAAAAACCCGAACCCATAGAAAATAATTTCTGGCTCCGCCACTGATGACTATATCATGACAGAGGTGCACAAACGGGGTATTTTCAGAAACCAGGTAGGTACAATTTCGGTTCCGGTTCCGGGTATAGTTGTGTATTTGACCGGGGATTTTGGGTTTCGGGTAGGGTAGGGACGAGTTTTGACCGGGTCATTTCCGGGCACAGTTTTGGGGGGGACCGGGGGAACCCAAAGCCCGGTCCGTACCCGCGGGTAGGTTAGGGTCGAGTCTGATTCAGGTAGAAACCGCGTAGGGTCCGCAACTCAGGACAACAAATATGATTATGATTTGATATTTAGATCTTTAAAAATGGCTACTCTGATTATTTTCTTTAATCTATCTTATTATTCATTCACATTTTACGAAAATGCACTTGGCTTATCCCCAACAAATTAATCTTAAAAACCAACCCAAATCAGATAACAGATATTAAATACCAAAATTCGAATGCAATATGTTGGGGTTTTAGGCAAAAACACCCAAATCAAATAATCTTTACAGAGCAAGCAATCAACCACCAACAACTATAACTATAAACATAAAGTTAGATTCCATGATTAAGGTTATCCTCAAACCTATGAGTCATCTGTATGCATGTCTTCATCCATCTGAATTGTCAACACTTCAGGATTTGATGATGCTTCATGTGTCTCTACCACCTCTCTGTTTTTAAAAAATAATTTAGAACAAAATATACATAAATAAATAGCAATCATAATTAATTTAAAGAAAGAGGATAAAAAACCATACTTGCAAGTCTTTTTATTGTGACCTAAACCTTTGCATTTGCTACACTGCATTTGTCTTCTAATCAGCTCTAACGACCTCGCCTGCTTTAACTTAGCCCGCCTACCCGGCTTCCCGGGAGGCCGTTTAGCCGGAGGCGGTGTCACAATTACCGAAATGCCCTCACCCTCTACCGGCCCGTCAACATCAGGTATCGGGTAAATCGACTCTGCATACGTTTTCCTATAACTCTCAGCCATAAAATACCTCGAACAATAATCATAAACATTTCTACCAACACACTCAAAAACCGCAACTGCATGACAGCATGGCAGTCCAGTCAGCTGCCACCCTTTACAGCTACAATCCCACTGACTAATGTCAACTAGTTCAACCGTTTCACCATGAACTTCAAACACACTACTTTCTGATGGCAAAACTTGAAACGATCTTGCTTTTAAACTTTCATTTTTAAGCTTTTCTTCCATTGATGGCGTTAAAGTTGTAGTCCATCGGTTCGAATCGACTCGTCGCGTATAAACTAACTCCATTAATTTACCTCTTAACACATCAATCATGTGAGTTATCGGTAACTCGACTGCATCCGACACCCAATCATAAAACAACTGTCCAAAGTTAGATGTCACGTGATTATATCGTGTGCCATTAAAGAACACATTCGCCCAATGTTGTGGCTCGCTGTTAACCACCCAATCATACGCTTCGGGTGAGATTGCTTTGATATCTTGAACACATTGTTCAAAAGCTTCAACTTTTGGTGCATATGCAGCAGCATAAAGATCTTGAACCATGAGCCGTCTCGCTTCATGTGAAAACCGACCTTTTAAATCGTTATTAAGTTTTTCAGCAACGTATCTTAAACAATACGCGTGAAAACACTCGCCACCAAACACCTTAGCAATCGAGTCTTGTAACCCTTTAGTGAAATTAGCTACAAATGTAATCGGTTGGGATATCGGGGCGCATGATTTCAGTTTTGATATAAACCAAAACCAATTATCATCATCGGTTTCGTCATCAACTACCGCGAATGATAATGGGAACACACCATCGTCACCATCCGCAGCAGTCGCAATCAATAAAGTCCCTTGATACTTTGCATCCAGAGGAATATCATCTAAAAATATTAACGGGCGACATCCGTTTTGAAACCCGGAAATCGAAGCATGAAACGAGACAAAAAATCGGTGGAAACTCGAATCCGGTTTCGTATCGAATGTAGCTAAACTCCCAGGATTCGTTTCCGTTATTTTTTGACAAAAATAAGGTAGTTGTGAATACGCATCTTTGTATGAACCTTGAAGTTGCTCCTTTGCGATTCCTTTCGCACGCCACGCTTGCGAGTAATTTAACTGAACGCCGTATTCGCGTTTAATGTCGGCCACGATATCTTTTGGTCGGTAATTCGGGGAAGATCGTAACTTCTCCTTAATAATATTCCCGACCCAACCTTTTGTCGCCCGATAACCCGCTTTCGCAGCAACCCCGTTACACGTATGTTCAGGGTTCATTTTCTTGATGCGGATTATATGGGTCGTTGGTAATCTTGAAACATATATTTTCCATGGACAGCCTTCGGCTTTGCATTTGACACTAACGCGGTGACTATCACTTTTCTTATATTTGTAACGGAAACCGTGCGCGATTGAGAATTTATGCAACGCTTCACGAAACTCTGCAAAACTTGAAAATCTTTGTTCTACACCTGTGATTGTGTTTTCCCACTGTATTGCAGCTTTGTTATGTTGATTTTCATAGTTTGAATCATATGGGAGTGATAATAGTGGATCATCATTTTGTATGACGGTATCAAGTGGGTTTGTTTCGTTATCAGTTTGGCTTGTTTCAATAGGGCTAGATGCAAGTACAACTGCTTCAGATACTGTTGTTCTGCTCGACCTGCAATTAGGGTTTTATTAGAGCATAAACGAAACGTGTTCCCTCGTTTAACTTTAACCGAACAAATGATCGAACACATTCAAACTAAACAAATGAGATTTTCTTGTTTGTGTTCATTCGTTAAGAAAATGGATATGTCCGTGTTCATTAACAATATTACCGAACGGTTCACGAACGAACGGACATCACTGAATATAGATGAACAAAATAATTGAGTTAATACCAGTTAACAATAATGCAAAGAACAATGCGTTGGCCTAAAATGTTATTAAAAACAGATAAGTTGTAATGGGCCAAACAATTTTAAATAAAGATATTAACGTACGTGAACGAACAGACACACGAATTTAAATGAACGACCACAAATGAACATTCAGGAACGAGACGTGTGTTCAAGTTCATTCGTTTATATAATAAACGAACCCCGTCAACTGGTTCATGAACTATTTACTGAACGTTCTGATCGTTTACATGCCTATAGATGGATATCAGTTTTCATAATATTAACTAAAGTCTATAAAGAAAAAAACAGATTACCAAAATCTCAATATTAGAAACCACATGAACACACTATATGAATTTGAGAATATAAATAATAGCTATAACAGTTGCAGTACCTACTAGCAGGCGCGGTTGAGATAACCGGCGCACGCGTGGCACCATCATTTGGCATAACAAAAACATCCACTTGATCAGCATTAGCAAAGAAGTTAATCATGCGTTTAAGGTCTTTATCTTTCGATATCATAATAAGCGTCTTCTTGTTACCAGGAAGAAAGTACTTGATCAGCATGTCATCAACATTATACCCAAACGTCTCGGCTAAATCCTGTTTGAAATCAATGACTTTGGTCTCGGTATCAAGGTCAACCGCATAGGCCTCACCGCCACTGTATGTCATGGACCCGTCTTTATCGGTCCGGAACACGCCGCCCGACTGGCATATAGCTATAAGTTTCTTCTCAGCCATCTTAATAAAACAAATATACATTAAGTTCCTTAACATAATAATAACATCGGTAGATAAGTATGAGTTAATCAATAGAAGTTAGAATTATTATACGAGAATCAATATCTGCAGAGTGCACATATATATAAATATAATACATACAATGAATTAATAATAATGAGTGGATAAATGAATAGATTACCTAGGGTGGGATTATGAAGAATGGTTGGAAGGATTGAATTAGAGTGGATCAACTAGAATACAAGAAACCGCTAATGGGGTTGGTTTTTGCATCTAGGTTTTGTTTTTTCAGTTATTACCCACTGGACCAGCCCATATAAGGGATCGGGTTAGGGTTTCTCTGTTTTGGGTCGATTAATTTAACTTTCTTGAAGAATTTTTCGGGAGTTTGTTGTTTTCGTAATATTTTATGGGTTAAATTAAAATATTGTGTTTTTAATAAGTAGATATTTTTAAAGAGAAAAGAGTTTGATTTGACAAATTAAAAGAAATAAATTAGTACCAACTTCTTTCATTTTCTTTTCTTTTCTTTTCTTTTCTCTCCCACTTCTTTCATTTGAAAAAAAATATTTTTTTTCTTTTGCCTTCCGCTTTTCTCGTTGAAAAAAAAAACATTTGGAAAGAACCTCAAATCAAATATAAGCTTTTAGGCAATAAGAGTTTGATCACCGGTATAAATTTAAGTACGGTATCAGGTAACATACAATATCTACATTTTACATCTTGTACTATAATACAATGTCATACAATCATCATAGGTTTATTATTTAACTTGCCTAACATACCCCTCCCCTCCCCCCCCCCCCCTCCCAAGCAGTCTGAGCAGGGAGAACCTGAACTAGATCCGAAATTTAAAAATAGATATGGCGTTGAGCCTTTGGTGAATATATTTGAAAACTAACGATCAAAGAGAATAAATAACACACGAAACTGAACAATGAAAACACTTTCCCTTACAAAGTGTAAATCTATTCTCATATGTTCAATTCCTTAATGCTTTGGTGTTTCACGCTATATAAACACAAGTGTGGCACAAGATGATAGCGGTCTTGCTTTGCATGCTAAAATAAAAATGAGTTTGATACTTGGAATCACAAAAACATAGTTCTAATTTTTAAATTTGATCTCTCTTCTCTTCTTGGCCAATATTTTAAGTTTTTTTAACAAGAAATCTTCTACATATTCTATATGACTTGAAGATTGGCATCTTCTTAAAACAACTAGTTGCATGCTATGAATTTCTTTGGACCAAAGTTCTTTTGGTGTCAATCATCTACTTCATCAAAGCTCAACCATTAATCCACTATGTTGTAGTTCTAACATTCTATCATGGATGCTTATTTCGTTTAGTTTCTTCAAACTTTAATTAATTTGGATCTTTGGTGTATGGTTTTTAAAATGTTTTGAAGATCGTTGCATGTTAAAGATAATATGGAACCGGACCCAGGTCGAAATAACCAGTTGAAACAAGAAAAAGTCAGACCCTTGAAGGAAATCGCAAAAGAACAAATTCACATGCGCGCACCAGTAACATACTAACCTAGAGACGCCACCTATATAGGAGGTACGCGCGGGGACTATTGTGACAGTCCTAGACAACTATGCAGGGTTAACAACCCAAAGAGGAGATGTCACATGTACAAAAGGTATGCACGGGGACCGCTCTGACCAGAAAAAAACCTATGCAGGAGACAACCCTACTGCATAGTGGGTTCCACCGAATCGGCCTCGGCTATCTCCACTAGATGGTTACATAAGGACCAAACGAATATTCCGATGACACATGGTCCAATAAAATTTCTTCTCTATGGCTATAAATAGAGAGACGACTCAAAACAAGTAGAGGATTCCAATATGTAGGCTCTCACTCGTACATATTGCTCACAACTTACCATACGAATACCCTTTCCTATAACGAGGCTAACAACGTTAATTTCGTAGATTCAGATCGCTCACTCGGATTCTTGGCTTTTAGCACCACCTCTAGGAATATCGATTTAAATTTCGTTTTAGATCGGTGTTTCTTCTCATGTCATGTAATCGATGCCTAAAATATTTTAAAAACGACATGCGAAATCCAACTTAACAAACCTAAAAAATATGTCTAGTGTTCTACACACTCACATATGGATGTCCACTCATTGGTCAATCCAGACATACTGTATCCAAGATTCCAAGTGATTTACATAGACATAGTCACCATCTGTTCATCAGTGGTTGCCTATTTGTTGGGTCTGTATCTAAGTGAGCTTCAGCTTCTAAAGATTTAATAATATGTTTCATTATCATGTTTTGTTTCTAAAGTTTCTTTAGAGCAAATAATAAGTCATTTTCCAAAGTTCTTAATTTTTTTATTGAAAAGGTTAAATGATGATTTAACATCAACTAGTGTTAAAACTTAAAAGATTAAACATGTTTCAGAGTCGCAAACTAAAGCTCTAATTCCTCATGGTTAAGGACGCAATCCAAAACATACACATACCACAAAAACAGTTCACAAACCAAAAGCCGTGAAAGCGCCTTTTTACAAGCAAGATTAACACAAGAATCTTCATAAATGTATCTTTCCTATGAAGAGTAATTTTACTTGTACAGCCCAAGGAATAAACACAAGGGGCTAAGGGCAAAGTTATCAAACACACTAGAATACCTTACAACATTCACTACTAAATACAGCCAACTTTGGCAATAATTATTCATATCAAACACTCACTAGAAGATGCATATGCTCTACCAAAATATGGTACAACCTCGGTTTTATATAACATGAGGCACCCCAAGGCAGTTAGGGGGTCCTAGAGGCTGAACTTTTGCAAATGTGACTAAAATGTACCTAGGATTTTTGGTTTGATTGAGCAACCTTTGCCACAATTATCGACTCATGGATTGTACTTTCCAGATTGGTAAAATGAATACGAATCGTGGGCAAGTGTCTGCAAGGTAAAACATTTTTAGATGTTAGAATATAATCCAAAACCAAGAACTCTAATTTTATTAAGTTGGTTTATGAAGACTTGTTGGAAAGTCATGTGATTAAATACCTGCTCCTGTGAGCGAAAATACATGAAAGGTGTATAATGAAGAAAATTTGACACTCGTGAGGTATAAATATCAGCATACCTGCGGTATAGAGGATTAACTTGTGAATATTATCACAAATTCACAACAAATGAACAATTATTTAAGTTCTTAAATTAGAGGAAAACTGAAATATGTACTTCTCTATTTGTCGCATTAGATGACTCTTGTCCCACAAACCTGCACGTGACAGATATCCCCACCTACCAGCAATTGATCCATCAGTGAAGTTATACAGGTTGAATAATAATAAATATAATATCATGTTTTAGTCTAGCAAAACGAGTGGAGTGGGTCAAGCGTGGATTGGGTCAACACAGGTTCTAACCAAAATGGGCTAGGGTAGACACCGGTCATTTTAGATTTATAAAAATGGGTTCACCAACCATATTCGTTTTATGACGGCCAATAGGTTTGCCTGTAAACGAACCGAGCATTCAGTGAACTCTTCGTGAACGTTTGCCAATAAGTTCGTTTACGCTTGTTTATTTAAAAAAATTAAAGAACACGAACAACAATCTTTGTTCATTTAATTAAAAGAACGAACATGAACACATGTCTCATTCATTCATTTATGTTCATAAATGTTGTTTATGTTCGTTTGGTTACGTTCATTTATGTTAGTTTACGTTTGTTTAATTTCGTTTGTTTACATATTTTTATATTTTTTAAAATTTTTTTACGTTCATTACAATTTAGTCCTGATTTATGTAATTAAAATATCACCCAATAGAATTCAATCAAGTTTTACTAATTTTGTAGACACAAAAAGTTGAGGTTCACGTTTACTACTAATTGGTGTTAGCTAGATTCAGTTATGTTTGTTCACTTCGTACATGAACCATTAGTTTATGCTGTTAGTCTGTTAATGAGTAAACATGAACACATTCACTAATCTTAATGATCAAACACGAACAAGAAACTTCGTTCATTTAATTGTTCATGTTTGATCATCAATAGTGTTTAGACACTGACAAACCTTTTGCTGAAGTGTTCACCGTCCTCTTCCAACATTGGTGCAATTTTTTCATCCAACCGTTGCATTACAATAAGTAGCCTTTGCACACTCTCGGTGAGCTCTTTATCATCCATATGAGTAGCAGCCATGGTCTATAAAATGAATGGTAAATTCTATAGAACCATAATAATCTGATCAAAAGAATCTATTAATTGTCATTGAAAGTCCATAAATAGTTAATATTCCTCGTCCCTGTAATTAAAAGACAGTAACCATAAAACTGAAAAAAAAAAAATTACTTGAGCGGGACGACCCGTGTTTCTTCTTTGCAGAGCCAAACGAAATTGGTTAAACAGATCACCAACTACCTCTTTTTGATTCATCAGTTCTACAATCATAGCCCGGTGCTCTCGACCACAAATTAGAGCATTATACTGCACCACCATAAACAATTTAGCAAACTATTATTCATTTATAAGGACTTGTTAATTGTTACAAAATATTTTTGTCATTATTAATTTATATAGCTTACTTACCTCTTCTTCCAATTCTCGACAAATTAATGCTGTCCGCCAGCGAAGATGTACTTTAGAAACGCTTACATCTGTATAGATATGATCGCCAACATACAATATTTCATCTCCATGAATGCCTAATGAATTTTCAACCATCTGAGCACTTCCACCAGAATACAAGCCCCCTAAAAACAAGAAACATATAAAGTGATAAATATTATAATAATTAACAAACTAAATGAATATGAATTTGAAATCTTGCCCGTTAATTATAGAAAATACAGAACTTCAAGAATATAAATCAACACTGTTCATAAACAATATATATTTATAATGACGGAAAACATGAATGCCTTATATATAGACTGATGGAACGCGGGAGAAAAAGATAAAAAAAAAAGTTAAGATAAAGGTACAAGTTTTGTAATGGCCAGGGGTTATTTGATAATTCATTCACCTGGACTAGCCTTGAAGGTTGGCCGCATCAGGCCCTCACTTGTAACCACTTCATATAAAGGGTGTGACATTTGAAAGAATTCAGGTTTCCTAGCTGAGACAATAACCTACATTAAACAAGCACGTCTCACAAACTCAAAACATGTTGTATAATTGATATTATTTTTGGTTAAAACTTAATAGAATTATATGTGGCAAAAACACTTTGTAAAGATTTGTAAAATGATTAAAAAAGTCAAAAGGTAGATTGCAGGAAGTTCGACTAACCATCTCAAACAAATCTCGCCAGTTCATATCATTTGGAAGGAATTTATTAAAAGAATGTCGCATCATCTTGTCTGTATAGATGTAATCCGAGTTGGTAATAAGCAGTAACTTTTTACCAGCCTAATGAAATGAAAACCTAACACCTTTTAGAACATATTATATTAAATTTGTTAAAAGCATTTCACCATTAAAACGTGGTATTAAAAATAGAAAATACCTCCTTTTGGTCCAGAAGTGCTAAAGGTAGCTCTGGATCTGGCTCTACAAACAGTTCTGGCTTTGACATTATCTCACTCTGCGCATAATCCATGAAAAAGTTAATGGCTCTGGGTCCCACTAACAAGACCAAAATCAGTTACACGTTTACCTTTAGTTGACCTTCCACGTGAGCCCTAAAAAGGGCCTTACCAACAGCCTGAAACAAAAGAAGCAAATTCAAATATTAGTGGAAGTTAAAAGAAATAAAGTTAAACCGAAACAAAAACAAGTATCTTTTCTTGCCTTGTAAAGACCTTTGTAATCAACAGCACCAAGGTCTGGTGAAATAATCCCTTCATCAAATCTATCAACCATCTGAAATACAACAACCATGCATCACCCAAATACTACATTTCTTTACGGATTCACCACTCAAGAATATTGGGAATTTATATAAAAATTCTCAGATTGAATAACAAGCTACCTGCATATACGCCACTGCTTCTGAAACAGAGAATAATGTATTGAGAAACTCCCATCTACTTTCTATCCTCAGGTCCACCAGTTCTCTCCCATAAATCTCACTTTCCATGCACACAAAATTATCAAGTAACATATATGGGATAATATGAACAAAAATTTATAGTATAATTATGACAACCGCATTGAAATTTCTATGCAGATATGATAATCTTTTTAGCTTTATAATAAACTAGATAACGATAAGGTTCATGGTCACACCTGACAGCTCGGGTAGGTAGCAGTTTTGTGCCGTGCATAACCCTCTTCACATAGCCAAATCGATCAGCTTTAACTAAGTTTCCTTTCTCTTTATCTATGACAAGTCCTCTAATAACCTGTTAGAACAACAGATCATGAAAATTTATATATAAAATATCATAATCACTAGCTTAGGTCAAGAAATCTATAAGGGAACTACCAATTTAGGGTCAAAAGAAAGCCCATCAACAGGAAAGCCGACTTTTTTTAGATTCTCCATACAATAGTCATAAGCTCGCCCTTCCCACGCCTTCAATTTCAAAATTAAAGTTAGATTTGAAAGAACGTGTTCGACTTCGTTATCGCTTGAACATTAAAGCTATGTTAATATGGTCTCAATATGAAATACCAATTACCATGACATTATAGTGAATTAAAGTGTAATCCATATCATATCCAATTGCACTAATTGACCGGAGATTCAATGTTCGGCTACAAAATATGCCACGTGGAGAATGCCTCGAAGAAGACGGATCCTGCAAATGATTTGTTATATATCACTCATCAAAAAACCATAAAAAACCTAATTAAAGTATCCCATAGTGTTCATAAATCATATGACAACAAAGTGCAAGTGAAACATGCCAAAAATAAAGCATTGAGTATGTTAACATGTTGCAAAGCCTTATCAAACAGCATACTATCCATAAATCCATAATTGTGATCATTGAAGGTAACTAGGAAGTAAGCACTTCAATTTAGCATAAGAAAACATTTGAAACCCTACAATTTCAATCATGTCACTCGGCGCGATACAAAGCAAATGAGTTGTGATTCGTGGTTGCTAACATAATTAATAAATGCCCTCGCTTCTTGCGCCTAGACTCATTTTTCAGGCGAGGCTCAATAAATGCGCTTCTAGTTCCTAGGTGAGCGCTTCGGCATTGTCTACGATGTAGGAGAGGTCAAAGGAATTACATTAAACATTCTGTTATTCAAGTTTTAAAATTACATTTGAATTTTGCTATTTTAGACCTTTTAATACTAATTAGATGATATTAAATGCTATATATATTTTTTGTTTTTTTGTTTGAATTTTTTTTTCAGGCCCGCAGGCGAGACCTACGCGCCTTGAGTGCACCTAACGCATTTGATAACTATGGGTGCTAAAACAAATTAAGTAATTCAGTTAAAAGACGCAAGTAATAAAGAAAATCAGCAACTTCAACCTGTATCCCTAAATGATGAAGCAAGCCCTCAGCTTCTATTGCTTGAAGCTTAGCAACCTCCTCAATCGGACCTTTCCGCGCAACATCCGCCTGACCGTTAACCTCTGCTTCAACAATCAACAAACAAACCACAGACTTTATAAAAATAAATAAGAATCCAATGCTCTAAACAGATTAAAATTCAAGCATACACATATAACATTTAGGAACTATATAATTAACAATTAACATAAAGCGTTGACCTAGGTCAATATTATTATTAATTACATAATATGAAGAGTACCGTATTTGAGGTTCAAGTCGCCTTTGGTGCTCTGGCCGAGATAATCAAAATTAAAGTCGTAAGAGTTGGTATTAACGGAGAACACATCTTCACCGGCGTCTGCGGTAACGGCGTTAGTGGCGTCAACGATGCATTGACAGTAATGTCGTCTTCTTTTAGAAAAGGTGATAGTGGAGCTGGTAAGAGTGGAAGTGGTCGGAGAAGCAGAAACGATGACCGGAAGTAAAGGATTTGTGCCGACGGCGTGGATGAAGGTGTTTCCGACCATCGTTCACCGGTTACGGTTAAGTGATTCGGTTTGTGGGATATTTTATTTTGGTTTGGATCGGATAAGTAAGTAGCTCCAGTTTACTGACACATGACCAGCTGGATCTGTACGGATAAAATGCCAGCCCAGGCCCATATGTGCATTTGGGCTTCTACAGCTAAAATATATTATTTTTTGAAATAAAATTATACAAATACTTTTCATGATTGCCTTTGTTTTAACAACTATGACAGTCTACGGTATGACTTGGATAGAGGTGCACAAAAAACTCAAACTTGGACTGGACCTGATTTAAAAACCAGAAACCGGGTTTTAATACCCGAACCTATACCCTGACCCTACCCGTAGGGTAAAATATAGGGTATGCATTTCAGTATCAAAACTTGTACCCGGAATCGGGCCCGGTTTGTACCCTGTAATACTCGAAAACCCGAACTGATTCCATACCCGAACCAAGTTTTATAAATACCCGGAACCAGGTTTTTCAAATACCCGATCAATACATGATATTAACCGAAAAATACTCCGGAAAATAATACTAAAAGGTGCAACCCCTTATAAAAAATTCAATATATATCCAAAAAATACCCGGAAAAAAAGCCCAAAAAAACCCGAAAATAGGGTTATTTTTTAATACCCGGAAATAGGTATTGGTTTCAGGTCCACCTTGCGTCCTCTTTCTCCCCTAATGGCACTTGACACCAATTTCACTGTCACAAGAGTTGAAACCCTATGGCGTAACGTAGGCAGGATAGAACTCGCGTTTGACTCGGATTTGAACTCGCGACCTCCCAAAGGAAGACAAAATTAGAAGGAGATAACTTTTGGCGGGTAAAAAGGTTTTAGTGTTGATGTTTATGAGCTTCCTTTTTGTTGTGGCTTGTGAGCTTCATAAGACAGAAACCTACGACTAGGCCTGTAAAACTTGTACTCGGTACTTGTCTTCAGATCTTGTACTCGCACGTAGAGAGATGCATTTAAAACTTGATACGGACTACATACGAAGTGATGTATAATAGAAACAAAGTTGTATGAGTCCTAGCTATATAACTTAATATATACTAGAATAGTGCAAGCTCATGTTTTACTCTTTTTTCTATAGTATTTCAAAAGATAGAAACCTACGACCAGGCCTATAAACGAACCGAAACAACACGAGTAATGACGTGTTCGTGTTTGTTCATTTACTGTTAATCGGACAAATATTTGTGATCATATTGGTTCGTTTCAAAAACAAACATGTTTGTGTTAGTTTTATGTTCTTTTATTTAAGATCTAACAAGCGATTCACAAACATAAGTGAACATAATTGAACAAAGATAAACGAACATAAATGTAGAACGATACATGTGTTCATGTTCATTCGTTTAGTTAAATAAACACAAACTGTTTGTTCATGTTCGTTCATTTATAAAATGTACGAACATAAACGAAATTCCCGCCTAACGGTAACTGAACATTCGGTTTCATTCATTGGCCCACCTACAATCCTTTGTATGTTGTTTAATCAAGTAATTTCACCGGCTTAGTCCACTCAAAGAGCATAAGAATTTATGCATATATATGTAAGATAACTAATTGATGGTATACATAATGGGTCAAAAGTAGAGTCTCAATTTCTAATTCATGAAGAGGCATAGCCCGAATACGTTATTAATTAATAACAATGCTCTTAAAGCGTATATAAAAAGAAAACAAAGATTATATCAGTTCACTTTATAAAAAAACGTAAAGAGATTCAATATTCATATCGTTTTAGAGCTAAAACCTAATCTATCAAACACTGCAAGTCAAGCATGAAGCATGTCTCTTTTTTTAGACATCTACATATAGCTCACAACTTAAAAACTCAAATACACATACGTACACACTAGAACTCCTGCGAAGTCAATCTAGTTCACAATGTTTGTTGATTATTTGATTTGCATACTTTTAAAAAAGTTGACACCTTGTTTAATTTACTCAAATTTAGATATTTTTACCCAGAACATTAATGCAAAATATTTCAGTTTGTGTCATTATAATTTTAACTTAAATATGTGCCAAACAACAATTTATACAATATAATGCTAAACACTCAAAAAATGTTAAAATAATTTTGTTACTATTTTTTTATAACTGGTTTTATTAAAAGTTTCTATTGAAGTTGGCATGTGTTGTGTTCCTAAATCCTACATTCACAGGTCCAGACTTAGTTCGATTTCAAAGTACATATGGCATACCTGGTGTTTCGATGGTATTCACCATTGCATTTGCAGATCAAAAGAAAAAAGAAGGAACCCGCGGCTGACCACCGGAAACTTAAAAGGACCGGTAATGGAGGTTGTACCAATCAGATGGATTGTGCTTATTAGATCATCTTACAAATGGTACAATATATATAACAGAAACATTGAATTGTATTAAACACTCATGTGATAAATAAAGGTTAATATTAGTATCTATGTTGCACGGGAACGGGAAACGGGCACGGGTATGGGAACGGGAAACGGCAAAACTCAAAAAATCAAGAAACGGGTACGGCATGGGTACGAGAATAAATACATATAAAAAATAAATATATGTTACACGTGAACTTCCAAGTACCTCTGGTACCATGCTTTTCGATTTTGGTTACAAACTGCCACAATGGTGGTTCATCAGTTGGAGTTGGTGCTGCTGATGATGTCGGCGTCGCTGGGGTTGATGAAGATGAAGTAGCCATAATCGCTAATATGAATGGAACGATCGGTAATATGAATGGAACGTCGCTGGTTTGATATTGTTAATAATTTATTAGGGTTTGGGAAGTGGGAACGATCGGTAATATGAATGGAACTGGACGGACTGTTGGGCTTACGTAAAAGAATTCATAAAGTACAAGAGCTAACCTTCAAGTTGTGGAAACGTTTAATAATGGTCCTCCAAGTTCCAGAAACGTTTCGGAAAAAGATTTGAATTTTGGAATCGGTCAACAAACGTCCCCAACATCCCGGAGACGGCCAGGAAACGTCCCCAGCCGTTTCCGTCCGCGTTTCCGTCCCCGGGGAGTTTCTGGGACGGGGTATGGCACCCGGGTGGCGTTTCCGTGCAACATAGATTAGTATGGACCCCTTGACCAGGCCAAATTCAATCAATCAACACACTCAACAAAAACCCGTTGAATTCAATCAATCAACACACTCAACAAAAACCCGCTTATGTGATAAATAAAGGTTAATTAGTATGGACCCCTTGACCAGGTGCCTACCCGTTGAATTCAATCAATCAACACACTCAACAAAACCCTACGGTTGTACCTACCGCAAACAAACTCTAAACACAAAGTAAAGAATTGAACATGCAACTATCAATCAAAACCAATTCAACCAATCGAAGCAAGAGGTTTATGAGTATAATTAATAAAATCACAGCCACTAAACACAACCTAATTCATCATTAAACCAAACTTTCAATAGCAATTCAAGTCATATTAATCAAGCAATCCATTTAGTTCATCAAAACCGAACTATAATCATCTAACCTAGGTTGAACAAAGAGGTTTAGCCAATCATAATCAATGAACATTAGATAAAATAGATATAAATGATAAACATGTTCATATAAATCTGATTACAAAAGGTTTGAATGATTAAAAACCAAAAACGAACTCACAAACGTTAAAATCGTCAAAACCGACAACCGAAGGATAAAAGATAGAACCGTAAGCTCGTCCTCCTTGGTTTCTCCTCTAGAGCAGGTGTGGTGGCTAGAAATATTATGTTAAAATCGTTCATAGGGTATTAGCCCTTTATATATATATATAATGAAAAATTTTATTTTCATTAACTGTCTTAACACATTTTCCATTAACATTTTGAGTTATTTTCAAAATTGGGCTTATTTGTTTTAATCAGATATGGGCTTTGCATTAAGCGGACCTATCTAAGTCAGGCCCAACTATATACTAGTTGGCCCAATTGGGCAAGGTCAAACAGAAACAGGGTGGCCGAGAACTCAAGACAGAGAACCATTCTGTTGACCGAGAACCCAAGTTTGACCAAGAACCCTTGACCGAAAACTCATGTTGACCGAAAACTATGGTCTGACCGAGAACTCAGGTTTGACCGAGAACTCAGGTTTGACCGAGATCCATCCCTGACCGAAAACACAGGTTGGCCGAGAACTCTTGCTGGCTACCTGTTGACCGAGAACCATGAGGTTTGACCAAGGACCTCAAACTTGGCCGAAACCCCCAGCTCAGTTCATCCTTCTATCTTTTTCATTTCTATCACAGCCCAGTTACTGTTCTAAGGTTTAAATTATGAATTCAACCCTTTTATAACCGTTTTTCTCTCGTCGTTATATCAATATCTAGATCTAACCCGTTTTAGGCACAAAGCTTAGACCTTTATAGATTTAAAACGTTCTAGGCTAGATCTAAGGTTTATATATGATCCGAATACTATCATAAGACCATTGGGTTCATTTTAATCTTCAAGTTTGTATTTTTATGATGTATCTAGATCCAATCTACTCTAGGGTCAAGTTTCATGGCAAGATGTTCATAAAAATGTGACCTTTAAACGTAAAGTACGTACCTTTGTATGGTTATTAGGTCACGGCTAGCTTGTATGAGTTATTGATCTTGTATCTAGCTTGTATTCCCAAAGATTTATCAATAAAAGGTTTGATCTTGATCTTGGTTCCTTGATTTAGGTGGCGGCCGAAAAGGGAAAGGGTTGGGTGTGTATTTGGGTGTTTAGAGAGAATAAGATGGAAAATATGGATGGAAATGGAAAGGATTAGGGTTTAAGGGGTATTTATACTCCCTTAAGCCCATGGACCTAAAGCCCATCTTTCCTTTTTAGTCCATAGTTAAATCCATCTATTTAGCCTACTTATCTTTCTTTTTATTGTTATTATTTACTTAATAACTCTAGTAAACTTTTCCGTTTTTAAGAAAAAATATTATTTATCGAAATTTTAGGATGTTACACGACACATCCCAAATCAGATATGCAAACCATCTCTTCTTTTATTATTATATTATATTTTCAAAAGTTCCGAGATTTCGTTAACACAACGGTAATAATATCATTTCCTGCTTAACGTAAAAGAAAAACAATTTTCAAGGGACATTTTTTTTTCTTTAAAACTTTTTTTTAACTTTTTTATTATATTAACTCCCAAGATTTTCAATATTCTATTATTTTTCTTAAAAATGAAAACGTCAGTTCTCCATCCCCACACTTAAATTTCACATTGTCCTCAATGTGAGACAAGAAAAAGATAAAACTAAACATAAAGAAAAATAAAGTGGAACAGACTCCCCTGGTATATGTGATCATGCAAGTGTGCGGTGAATCATGTTCCTCGCCGACCTATTCGAACGCAAGCTTAAAACTCCAGTGCTCTCTATCAAGCTATCACTAACGAACGAAAGCGGTAATCCTTAAGCAAATTGCATCCCCACACTTGTTTAAAACTCCAGCTCATCAACCGTCATCAACCAACCAAGGAATAACCTGCAAATAAGAGAAGAAACACCCGGCAAAACTCTGGAAATAAAATAATAAGGAAAGATATTACCGGGTTGCCTCCCGGGAAGCGCTAAGTTTATTGAATAGTCTTCAGCCGGACTCGCTACCGAAACCTGAATCAGGAGGCTTCTCCTTTATCCTCTTCCCGTCGATGCTCCTCAACACTCTCCTTTTACAATTGGTTGGGAAGAAACCAATTGCACAACTCTCAAGGGCCCTACCATATGAATTAAACTTGGCCCAACAACTCTTGAATTCCCCCGAAAATGGTTCAATGAGGTGAAACGGGGAAGTCAGTCTCTTCATCACACCATGATCTTTGAGCTTAGATATCCTTCTTCTAATTCTTTTAGCCAAATTTATAAAAATTAACACGTCCCGAATGGAGATTGAGTATGGTTCGTGTTTTGGTTTTTCACAATCGAGGTGTACTGTCGGGAGAACTGAATCAACTACTACCTCATGGCTCTCTTCACAAGGCTCATTCTTGACCCCCACATTTGGCTCGTTATACAATAGATCTTCAAGCAACTTTAAATCACCAAGTGGGTCAAACTCTCCTTCATCCATAATGGTAAATTCCATAAACTCATCACCAAACTCACCCATGAACTCGTCCTCCCAAGAGGGAACATTCTCCTATAATCTCTGCTCCTTCATTCCGCTATCTTCAATGTCACTCAGGGTTTCAAACAAAGGTGGATTCAAAGGTGGAATATATTCCAAATTATTTCTAATAGCAAACAATACATCATCCATTATTGCCTTCAATTCTGGGGTGGGCTCTAATATATTCCCTGACAAATCTTTATATCCTAAGAAGTTTCCGATTTGATCATATGCAAATCGGTATGGAGGAGGCTTTGCCAAAAGTGATTCCCATGGAGCTTTCTGTGCCTCAACTTCTACATTTCTCCTCTCATAAGCATCATGCACCCAGTGATTTCCGCCACAAACTTTGCACCATGGTTCTCCAACTTGTAATTTAAACATTTTTTGTGTAAAGAACACTCAAAAGAAACGGATCATGGGTACCAGATAAAAATAGATAAAATAGTTAAGAATAACAATAATAATAATAATAAAAATAAAACTAAACTTAAACTTAAACTACACTAAACTAAAATAAACCAATCTAATTAAAATAACTAATCTAATCTAAATATAAATACGAAATACTATAGGCAAGTCCCTAACTCGAGTCGTTCTCAATACGCCTCAACTGTGTCCTCGACAACGGCGCCAAAAACTTGATGTGTGTATAATAATGCTCTTTCTAAATAACTCACAACTAAGCTTTAAATTTATTAAACAAGACTCCTAAAGAAACCACACAAAACCGAACAATAATCATCTAACCTAGGTTGAACAAAGAGGTTTAGCCAATCATAATCAATGAACAGTAGATAAATAGATATAAATGATAAACATGTTCATATAAATCTGATTACAAAAGGTTTGAATGATTAAAAACCAAAAACGAACTCACAAACGTTAAAATAGTCAACACCAACAACCGAAGGATAAAAGATAGAACCGTAAGATCGTCCTCCTTAGTTTCTCCTTTAGAGCAGGTGTGGTGGCTGGAAATATTATGTTAAAATCGTTCATAGGATATTAGCCCTTTATATATATATATATATATATATATATATATATATATATATATATATTATATATATATATATATATATATGTTTAAACACCTCATTCCTAATATAAAATAGGTTAAAACAAGCCCACAAGGCCCATTAGAAGACAAAATAGATGGGGTAGCTGATTCCTAAACATTCTTGGCAGCCTTTGGGACATGTGGGATGTCACATAGCGTGGGCATGGATGTCTCACCTGGTCGTGTAGCGCGACCAGGTCCTGGGTGCTCGTTTCGTCATTTTCTGACTCGTTTATCTTCAAACGCGCATACTAGCTTCATCCGTATCCCGTTTGAGCTGATTCTTTCTTTATTAAACTCATTTTTTCGCTCTCTTCAACATGGGACCTATCATATACACAAACATTTAATTTCATGTAAGAACAAGTTATATTCATTAACGGTTTACGCATAAAACAACATAAAAACGGGATAAAATGTTATGTTTTTTGCAACACATCAACATGTCACGACACCGGGGGGTCTACTCCAACGGACCTAGGGCATGTCACGGTGCCAGGAAGTTCCAATCTTGGCAATCCGGGGCAAGTCACGAGAGAAACTCGATGAACCCATACAGAATTAGGTTTGGAAAACGATTCTGACGATTCTGAAACGGCAAGAACTCATTATCGTAGCTCCAGAGCTAGGGGACTCTTATCTCCTGATGAGTGGTTCCAAATTCAACAAGAGAGTGTGGTAGCCGAGTACGAGAGTAGGGTGCATGAAGAGCGACTCCATGCTCGTACTCTGACTTATGATGAATCCCCTAGGAGGTCTCCTTCTCATCCTCTGCAACAGTGAGGAGGAGTCAGATCTGTCACAGTGTTCAGACGGAGAGAGATCCTAGGGAAGTTTGGAGAAGGCGTGACCGTCCTCGTATGGTCATGCGTATTCCTTCCTACCTAGACGAGTATGACAGTCATAATTCGTCATATCATTCAGGCGATGTCAGTTACTACAGCTGTGATAGCAGACTTAACTTACATGAAGGAACTAGTCGTCCGCGGGAGGCGGTTCGTCATGCTGGTTACCATAGTGATGCTGAGGAAGACTTCTCTAAGCCATACCGTCCGGCTGCATTTGCTGAAAAGTCTAAATTCATTGCACGTATTGTAATAGCCCCATTCCTTGTTAATGCAAAAATCCCATCATCTGTTGGTAAATACGATGGGATGACTGATCCCATCGATCATTTAATGAACTTTGTTGCTGTGGGAGGAGTCAGCGGTTGGACTCTTCCCTACTGGTGTCACATGTTTGGTCTAACATTCACTGGTGCATATGGTTTGAGAAGTTACCGGATGGAAAAATTAAGAACTGGGACGACTTTGTTGCTAAATTTTCCCAACACTTCAGTCAGCAGCGGAAACACACTCGTGATCCGTCTGAAATATTAGACGTGGTTAGGCAGAACAATGAATCCATTGAGGATTTCATTACCCGGTTTAACAATGAAAGTCTCAATATCGGCGGAGTAAGTTAGAACATGTTGCGGGGAGCTTTCCGCAAGAATGTGAAGGGTGATGAATTAATTTGGACTCTAACTGGAAGAGATGGAATGCCTACGTCTTGGAATGATATTATGTCCGCGGCAAAGCTGTTCGCAGTGACTCAAAGACTTTGGCGACTAACGGTCAAAAGCAAAAACCTTAAGGTTGAATTCCAGACTTCGCGGCCGAACAAACAGGCAAAAGGGACAATTTGGTCCAGACTCCAGCCATCCGCGGAGGCACCAAAGTCATTTGATGCCAGATCTCTGATGGGGAACAAGAACAAGACAAGTTCTTCGGCGTGGGCCACTAACAGTTGGACTCCATTGTCTAAAACACCTTAAAAAATTCTCACAACTGAAAACGTAAGCTTCAGAAAACCTCAACCAATGACGAGGAAGTCCTTTCTTGATTCCAATAAACACTGCTCGTTTCATGATGACATAGGGCATAACACGAACAAGTGTGTGGCATTGAAAAATGAGATCGAAGCAGCAGTGAAATCTGGAAAACTAGGACACCTGATCAAAGGTGCAAAATCAGGGAATGGTAAAGCTCCTGCGCGAGATAATTTAGGCCCATCTAAGATTCAAGTTAAGGACCTGAATGTTCATATGATCCAAGGCGGACACAAAGTCGGCAGAAAGAGGAGAGAATTTCTAGATGGGGAATGAAAGAATGAACCTGTGATTTTTCCACGAGTTAAAGGAGGCCTTTGCAATAAGAATCCTTTGATAATCACCACCCTTTTTGGCCATTATCGTTCGCAGTATGTTTTCTTTGATACTGGAAGTACATCAGACATTATGTACGGACAGTGCTTTAAGCAGCTGGACGAGGAAGATAAGTGAGGTTGAAATCTATTCATGCACCTGTATCTGGATTTGGAGGCGAGGTGATGCACTCGCGAGGAGTTATATATTTTCCAGTCATTCTTAGTGATGGAATTCATTCAAGAATGGAAGAGGTTAAGTTTTTGGTATTACCAGCGACATCCAAGCATGACATCATCTTGGGTCATGAAGCAATCAGTGACTTTAATGCTCACCCATCTACAGCTCACGTTGCGGTAGGAGTTTCAACCCGCACTGGCATAGAAATTATAAATGTCAATCGACATTGTTTCACAACGGAAAGTTCAAAACTTAGCAAAATTCCAAAGCAAGTTCAGAGGACTGAGCCGGAAAAATGGGTGTTGAATAAAAAGTTCCCGGAACAAACAATTGTGATTGGACCAGCTATCTCAGAGATAGTAAGAACTTTTTTGAAGCAGCTATTAACTAAGAATGTGGACATCTTCGCGTGGCAACCTGCCGACATGACTGGTCTCCCGCGTAATATTGCGGAACACAAGTTAAGGGTGAACCCAACGTTCACACTTATTGTCCAGAAAAAGTGGAAGATGGGTCTAGAACAAACCAAAGCTATTAACGAACAAGTGCAAGATCTTCTTCATGCTGGAATCATTCGAGAAATCAAATATCAAACATGGGTGGCTAATCAGGTCATCGTTCCAAAAAGCAATGGAACATGGAGGATGTGCATAGACTTTAAAGACTTGAACAAGTCATGCCCAAAAGATTGTTATCCACTACCCGAAATTGATCTCAAAGTAGATGATGTGGCCCCGCTCAAGTTTAAATGCTTACTGAATCCCTACAAAGGCTATCACTAGATCCGCATGGCAGTGTGTGATGAGTAGGACTGTTCAAAGGGTAAGACCCGACCCTTTTATCTAATACCTTACCCGGACCCTTTACCCTTTTAGGAAGAAACGTGGACCCTGGACCCTACCCTCTAACCAATAAAAGGGTCGGGTATAAATAAGGGTTTCAAGGGTCCAACCCTTTACCCTTTAAGACGGTAATCACATCTCCTTTTTCTGCATTTACTAGTTGCATATTGTAGGTTCCCTGGACGGATCACACGAGATATCCCGATATACTCAGGTGCGGAATCCCTGTGTAGATCGTTACGGACGTAGAACACAAACACACGAACACACGAATACGATATGAACAAACACACGTTATATTAATAACTCAACATGTGATATAATCACAGTTACAGACTCTCGACCTCACGTCACTTGACTCACGAACAATAACTGACTTACACGAACAACTTGAACAACTACTAAACAATAAGCCGTATCCTATATAAATACACGACAACTTCGCCTCAGGCGAAGTTGTCCATAACTTCGCTTGGTTAACAAGTTCGCCTAAGCGAACTTGTCAACAACTTCGCTTTAAACAAACAAATACATAAACAATATTACAGACTCGATTACAGACATTAGACATATGAACTACTGACATTTATGCACCAACAGACTCCCCCTTGGCAGTAGCTTCATATCTTGATCTTTCAGCTCTTGTCTCGTAATCCTGTAACTTCAAGCGTGCACTCCTTCTCTAACGCACACCGACACAACCCTTTGATATTTCCTTGCTTCATCCTTCCAAGCAGGAATATAAAAGATCTTTTTCTCGTTAAGCATCTTCAGATCAGCTTGCGATAAGTTAACAAGATGCATCGGATCGTAAACTCTAAGGATCTCTTGTTCATCCTCATCAAACAATATATCATCGCTGAACATATCATCATCTAGTTCTTTCAACGCATCAATCACGTCATCACCTATATTCTCATCATCAACCAACACCACATCATCACCACCAGAACCACCAGCCGCGTCGGCAGACTCCCCCTGAGCTGTGGAAGTACCAAGAGCTAGAGTAGTTCTTGGCAGCTCACCACCTGCATCTTTCGATGCATTGGGATCATCGTCTCTGTCGTTTCTCTTCTTCGTCCTGAGCTCGTCGCCTTTACAGCTCATCTCCCCCTGAGATGCCAAGAACTCCTTCAAGGCATCTATAATTTTCCCATGCTCAACCAGGAGGGATGACTGTAGTTGATTTGCTTCTACTAGGCGTTGAATAGTCTTAGATTGCTCTGCCACGATCCACTCTAGTGAAGCTATTCTCTCTGAGTCTGAAGTAGGCGTAGGCGAGACATCAGAAGCAGGCGTAACCGCAGGTGGTACCATACCTGATAACCCTGCAGTAGTGACGACCGTTGACTCTACAAATCGCGCAGCAACCACCTACTGAGTAAGCGTTTGAGGTGTAGAGACACAATCTCCGGAGTCGACATCTGGATAGTAGTGGTAGATGGAATGCCAGCAGATGATGTAGCCACCACGAGAACATCCGCAGTGCTTATACTTGTAACCTGTACAGAAGTAGGAACGATAGACATACCAGACAGTGCAGCCGGAGCGAAACGTACCATCCTTGAAGTCTCTCCAGCTCCCATACCTGCACCTGTCCTTTCCCGTCTTGAACGTCGTATCAGCTTATGTATATCTTCTTCCTCTTCTGACTCATCATCATCCTCCGTCCTCTTTCTTTTCCCAAAAGTTCTCTATCGAGACACCATCAACCGTCTCCCCTCATTCATGATCTCATCCAAATCTGAGTCAGCCATCGACGTAGCTGCTCTAGTAACACTCACACCCGAACCTTGTGCAGCAGAGACCTACACCTCTTCATGTGTATCAACTTGATCCATATCGAAATAACCTTGACCTCCAAAGACAGCATCAAGATCTATATCCTCTGCAGCCGACACAACAGGCACAGCAGGGGCAGCTTGAGTTGCTCTTGCCTGTCGTGGTTGAGGATCTCTGAACTCATCCCCAGCAGCAGGAACATACTCTGGGTTGATTAAAAACCCAAACAGTGGAGTATGCCTTGGATGACGTTCAGGCTTGCTCCTCGCACTCGAAGTGCGGCATTGAGCGAAGATACGCTTGCTCACAGATTCCACGTATCTGATCGGGCGTCGTTGAGGTAGATTCGGAGCCACATGATCCAGGATCATCTGGATGAATCTCGGATACATAATAAACCTCTCACGAGCCATCGCTCTTCTCTGTCTATCGATCTCGTAAAAGACCATCTGACTAAAACTATAGCGTTTATTGTAAGTCAATGCAGTCATTGTGGACTGCATGGTCGCACCCATACCGTCAGTGCCCGCCTTCCTTCCTGACATGCAAACTATCATGACGTGCATAAGGAAGCGCCACTGATCAAGTAGAAAACCCTTCCGTCTCTGTGTATCGCCTAATGGACCAGAATAGCCCATTCGGAGAAACGCTCCATCACGAAACGGAGCCACAAACTCAGTTGGGTCGTCCCTCGTATCTTCTCCAAACCGTAACGCCACCCGAATCTGTTCAGAATTGAACTGAACCTGTTGATTGTTCACAGTCGCTCGCATGACCGGGGGCTCAACACGACAATCGTATTCTACCGTCTGCCAAAAGTCTTCGATATTTGGTAAGGATATCGGCAGAGTCGTCGTGATAGCATGAAAAATCCTCGAGCGTATGAGGAAAGAAATGATCTCACGGTAGTCTTCAACACCGCTCATTTCCGGGTCTAAGGTGATGAACATGTTGTGACCCGGAAAGAATTGCCTTTGATTGTCACCGTCGTCTCCTCCTGCACCTCCAGCACTAGCTACTGCGGCCATATCTGCAACAAACGAACCAAGTTAGTTAAACATTAAGACTTAGCACAAGTTCGCTTTGTTACCATGAGCGAAGTTGTGATAAACTCTTTATAGGCGAAGTTAAAGGTGGGGCGAAGTTGGGAACAACTTCGCTTCAGCTTTAAGTTCGTCTATTTATCATTCAGTAAAATTGATCTAGGCGAAGTTAATGTTAACTTCGCCTCATCACAACATCGCCTCAGGCGAAGTTAATGACAACATCGCCTCAGGCGAAGATAAGCTTCAGGCGAAGTTACGGATAACTTCGCCTAAATCTTAAGTTCGCCTGAATCTGAATCGGCGACAGTAAGGATTATGGAACAACGTGCAGTTGATGATTTCGTGATTAAGGAATCCGGAAAACATGATGTTAAGGTTATCTAGACGATCAAAGTGGTTCTTAACACGTAAAAACAAGTTTTTGAAAATCGGGTATAGGTTTCGAACGTCCGAGGTCGTTAACCGGGTGTCGAAACAACCTAGGAATGACGACATCGAACATCGAGTATAACATATAGAACCCGAACACACCTTGAACAATGAATGAAATCGGAAACAAAAGGATAATCGGAAGAAAATCAGATAAGTTCGCTGTGTGAATAAGTTCGCTGATATTCAAATAATGAACTGTTTTGACTCTTGAAAATCCTTATATAGGAGCGAAGTTATACAGGCGAAGTTACGGATAACTTCGCCTAGGCGAAGTTATTCACAACTTCGCATGTTTAACAACATCGCCTATATTTACAAAATCAAACCTCATAATTTGAACATTTTTCAATTAACTCTTTAAAACTTCCCTTTAAGAAATAAATGACATGATCAATTCTAAGTAACCAGTTAAAAAATCATAAAACTATCTAAGTACAAAAACTTTAAAAATTTAAAGTATAAGGGATCAAATTTCAGTCTAGTTAGGGACTACCACGTTTTAGAAAAGATCCGAACAGGAATCATACTAACTACGTGACTGTCACATAGATCCGTGTTTAGCTGTATTATGACGTAAGGAAACAGGTTGTAAGCAGGTAATATACTTAAGATGGTTTTCATCGTTTCTGTGATACGAGTTAGGTTCAATTATGCCTCAAAATTTAAGTGGGCAACAACTCAGAAATATAGATGCCTCCTATCTATCCTCAAAGCGTATTTGGCTTTCCCCAAGTCACCCCGAATTGACCTCGACCCTTAGTGTCTGATTAAGTTTGTAATTACTCTTCATCTCCTTCCCGTTTTCTTTCTTACTCCATGATTAAGAAGTCTTGATATGTTGAACTCTAAAATGTTTCAATAACTCATATATTTATTTATTTTTTTTTATTTTTTATTTTTTTTTTGATAAACATTTACATAGACTTCAGAGTAGTAAATAACTGCAAGTCCCGAATCTGGATCACTGCAGTTTCTTGAAACGCTATCTCCACGGGAATCAGAACACTTACGGGCTCGTGTATGACTGGGTAATCGCTTTTCTGCCTATCATTCGGAAAGATATATATGAAGACATGCAAAACTCTTAAGGAGTTTCCACGTAAAATCAAGTAGATTTAGTTTGTATCACGTCTACTTTTACGCACCATAAAAAGTTATCATGACATACAATGACTGTCCTAAAGCCTTTTAAGCCTAATAACTTCACTAGTTAAGCACACAGCATTAGTATATCTATCATTTTCCAAGGTTGGATCAATTTTCTGTTAAACATAGCTAACGAACTTCTTACGAAGTAACAGACTTGAAAAATAATTTCATTTCCCATATTTTTTTTTTTCAAAATTTTAACATTAATCGCCCCGATCAAAACAAAGTCTTCAGGTAAACGGCTCTCCCGAAGATCCAATGGATCAGCTGGACCGACCACATACTAGTATGTGTCCTTATAACTAAGTATGATCGACTAATTTTAAGCGAAAGAATGAAGACTCATCATTAACCGCCCCGGTCACTTTCAGTCATCTGGTTAATGGCTATCGGGATTGATCATCCCATTTAGTTCGATAAGGTTTTGAAATCTTGTTTTATCAAACGCTTTAGTATAAAGATCAGCGAAATTATCAAGCGTATCCACCTTTTCAAGCACTATCAGTTTCTTCTCAGCACAATCCCGTATGAAATGATGACGTATGTCAATATGTTTAGTTTTACATATTTCACGGGATTGTTAGTTACTGAGATAGCAGCTGTGTTATCAATGCAAATAGGAGTAAGTAAGAAATTCAGACCATAGTCGCGCAACTGTTGTTGAATCCAAAGAACCTGGGAGCAGCAGTTGGATGCTGCCATGTATTCTGCCTCACAGGTTGAAATTGCGACCGAAGTCTGTTTCTTGCATTGCCACGACACCAATCTGCCACCAAGAAACTGACATCCTCCAGTTGTAGACTTCCGACTCTGATTGCACCCTCCATAATCAGAATCCGTGTAAGCGACCAGCTCCAAGTCTCCTCCTCTCGGGTACCACAACCCCAGCTTCGGCTTGCCCTTGAGATACCGCAGTATCCTCTTCGCACCCTTCAGCCACTCCATTCTGTTGCGGTGTATACGGAGCGCTGTATTGGTGTTCAATCCCTCTCTGAAGGCAGAAGATCTCCATCTCAAAATTCTTGAACTCCGTTCCATTGTCACTCCTGATGAACTTAACTGTTTTACCCATGACGTTCTCAACTTTGGTAATCAAATTCTTCACCATTTGAGCCGTCTCATCTTTCGATTTAAGAAAATATACCCACGAATATCTCGAGTAGTCATCAGTGATCACCAAGCAGTAAGAAGTACCTCCTAGACTTTTTGCATATATGGGACCGAAGAGATCCATGTGAAGCAATTCTAGAGTACTGGCAATAGAGTTGACCTTCTTGGTGAGATGGGATTTCTTGTGTTGCTTTCCCTTCTTGCATGCTATACATTTGTCTTCAAAGTTAAAACTTTTCAAGGGAACGCCCATCACAAGTCCATTCCTGACAATGTGGTTCATCTTCCGAAGATGAATGTGCCCCATCCTCCTGTGCCACAGTTCGGATTCCGATTCGCTTGCTTTCGTCATTAAAAATGATTCTTCCATGGCCATTTCAGTAGACCTCATATCCATCACATAAGTAATTGTATCACGTGGAGCTTTCATCACTATCCACTCGTCTGGTATCTGAAAACCAGGCTTCAACACGATCGCCTCATTCTTTGTGAAATGAACAGTGTACTCTTTATCATAAATCTGCGACACACTCAGCAGATTGTGCTTCAACTCTTCTACAAAGTTCACATTCTCAAGAGTCATTTTTCCATTGGACACCGTTCCTCTTCCAGTAATTTTGCCACCACTTTCACCGGCAAAGCTAACTCTCGCTCCTTGAACAGGTTTTAAGTCGTGCAACAAGTATTTGTTACCCGTCTTGTGCCGGGAACAGCCGCTATCTACAATCCAAAGACTGTGGGCAGCCCTGTTCAACTGTTCCTGCACAATAAAGCAAAAGATTAGAATTTTGGGACCCAAGACCAATTGGTCTTGGATTTATACATCCCGAACTTTGGCTTTTCACAGTTAGTATTCACATAATTTCTGTAAGCCCTATTAGGAAACCACCTTGGAGATTGAGTGTGGGACCTTCCAAACCTAAGTGAATTGAAAGAATTATATCTTGTGGTTTGGTTATTTGCATTGTAAAACTGAGGTTTGTTTCTGTGAAAACCTGAATTAGTTACATTTCGAAATTTTGAATGGTTTTCATTTTTAATAGTATTAGTCTTATTCTCAGTTTTATTAGGCCTCACACCTCTGAATCGTGGCTTCAGAGGGCAATCTGCAACAAGATGTCCTAATTTATTACACCTAAAACAACACCTATGCTCCTTTTTCTTTTCAAAGGTTGTTTTGGATGTCGAGGCTGTGTTACCGGCCGTTCGTCTCACATAAAGTGGGACGTACGGGTTTAGTGGAGTACTTTTCTTATTAGTTTTATCTTTTTCTCCACCATTGGGTAACACTTTCTCCTCTTTTGTCTTACCTGATTCGGACGACTTCTCCGAATTTGATGAGACTGGACTTGCAACAGAAATTTTCACACTTGAAACAGGTGAACTTGTTTCGCCTTTACTAACAATTGGTTCTGTACTCGAAACCTTGATTGGAACTGTCTGAGGAACTTCAAAATCAACAGATTTCTGAACACTAGGGTTATAAGTATAATTGTGGTTATAAGGTGGTGGAACCTCGTGATAACCAATTCCTCCCCTCTTCGCAGAGGAATCTTGACCACTAACAAGGTGATCAAGAATAGCTGAGGAATTTCTGAACTGCTCAAGTTTTCGGTTCAATTCCACCACTTTCACCTGGTGGTCAGCAATCTGTTTTTCTCGTTCAGCAATAAGTTTGGTCTTTTCTTCCAAAACCTCATAACTTAGATCTATCACTTCAATTTTTTCAGCAAGTTTTGTTTTTAAGCTTTTAACATCTTTTTCACACGCTTTTATTTTAATTTTGTAACTGTTCTCTCTTGCTTTCATAAAGTGATGATCTTCTTTAAGAGTTTTAAATTCAGCATCTAAACGAACATACTGATCAGTCATGGTAGCAAGTTGCTCAGACAAGTTCTCACATTTAGTACATATAGGTTTAGAACATACCTCGGAGGACTGATCCTTGAGATCTGCCATGAAAGCTTTTTCCTCTCCAGTAGCTTTCACTTCTCCGGTGACCTTCTCACATTCTTCATTCTCAACCTTAGCCATATTTGCCTGCTCAAAAGTTTCATCCGAATGCAGGTTCCAGTTGTATTCACCTGCTTCTCTAGACATCATGGCACTGAAATCTTTACTACTCCCATTGTACTGTGCAGACCTGCCTTGACCACGTTCAACTCTCTCGTTTCTGCACTCTTTAGCAAAGTGGCCGTTTTGTTGACAGTTATAGCACCTCACCTTAGTCTTGTCGAACCCAGGCCTGCCACCAACAAACTTTCTCCCTGTCTTCCTCATAAACCTCTTCACCCTCCTCACAATCATGGCCATCTGCCATTGTAGATCCATCTCTTCCATATCATCAGCATCTATTTGGTTATAGTCTTCATCCAGCATCGCTGGATCAACAACCTTCCCTTGGATATAGTTCTCATATGAAGCAATAAACGAAGCATAGAGGCCAAACTGCTCTTCAGCAGATTTGACGCTCATTGGCATCTTAGAGTAGTTATTGCTTGAAGAACTTGAAGAGCCACTACTCTGGCTTGCTGTCTGTTTAGTACCACTTGATCCACCGGCTACAAAGCAAACATCCCCATTTGAGTTTACTGACACATGCCCCTCCTGTGAAGACTTGGCACCCGACTCGCCCTTCGAGTAGTAGGCGGCATAATCAGTCTTTGAACTTGAATTGGAGTTTACTTTAGCACCGTACATGCCTGGATCTTGAACCTGATCCATAGATGTTTCTTTTCTTACCATATTAAGCTCAAAAGTTCTGAGCTTGTTGACAGTGGTTTCAAGATCATAAGTAGGGAAGTCCTTGTCTTCCCTCATCAGTACAGTATACATCTCCCATTTTGGTGGGAGGGCATCAAGAAGCTTCTCAACTATTTCTTCTTCTCGGTAGGAAATAGAATAGTTGCTCAGCTCAGTCATTAGATGATAATATCGGGTGATAATATCATCTAGAGATTCGTTCTTCAAAAATTTGAAGACGGAAAACTGAGTTTTGAGCAATTTGATTTTTGAAGCTCGAATTCCTACATTCCCTTCAAATCTGTTCTCAAGAGCTTCCCAAAGCTCTCTAGCTGATGTGTATTTTCTGAATGTATGGAGAATCTCCTGTGGAAGAGCCATTGTGATTGCAGCATGGGCCTTGCTCTCGGCCTCATACATCTTCTTCTCTTCCTCTTCCATCTTACTGTACTTTTTGATCTGGTCCCTACCTTCGTACTCCATTACAGGTGGAATATAGCCATCTTGGATGCACACCCACATTTTCGCATCCTGGTACTTTACATATTGGATGAACCGATCCTTCCATGCGACAAAATTGGTTCCCTTCAGCAACCTTGGGGCCTTTGTAGCTGACCCCGCTTCAACTTCCATCTTTACAAGCTCCGAGATGTTGATCGACGACATCCTTCTTGAAGAGAAAAAACCTGAAAAATAAAAAAAAAAAATTTATTTAATAAAGTACTGTAGGCGAAGTTAAGAATAACTTCGCTTAAGTAATAACTTCGCTGGATTTTTCTTAAATTCGCGTGACTGGGCGAAGTTGAGAATAACTTCGCTTAGGGTGAGCGAACTTAGGAAGAAGGCGAACTTGAAGAGAACTTCGCTGAGTAAGGCGAACTTGAAAAAGTAGGCGAAGTTGTGAATAACTTCGCCTCTCCTTATATCTTCGCCGAAACCCTACGTATCCTGACGGCAACTTCGCCTGATGAACAACAACTTCGCCTGACGAACAACACAGTTTCTGCAGATCTGTAAAACGGATTTTAACGAGGTTTTTGACGGTTTAAAGGCTTGAACACACTGGTAGGAAGTTAGAATGAGCAAAAACACCGAAAACACGTCCCGCGAAAAGTCGAAACGGGACGAATTCTACACCCGCGTGAATATCCCGAACCACACAATCGAGCAAATGCTCTGATACCAATTGTAGGTTCCCTGGACGGATCACACGAGACATCCCGATATACACAGGTGCGGAATCCCTGTGTAGATCGTTACGGACGTAGAACACAAACACACGAACACACGAATACGATACGAACAAACACACGTTATATTAATAACTCAACACGTGATATAATCACAGTTACAGACTCTCGACCTCACGTCACTTGACTCACGAACAATAACTGACTTACACGAACAACTTGAACAACTACTAAACAATAAGCCGTAACCTATATAAATACACGACAACTTCGCCTCAGGCGAAGTTGTCCATAACTTCGCTTGGTTAACAAGTTCGCCTAAGCGAACTTGTCAACAACTTCGCTTTAAACAAACAAATACATAAACAATATTACAGACTCGATTACAGACATTAGACATATGAACTACTGACATTTATGCACCAACACATATCTCATAAATGACTTTAATATATGAATCCTAGAACAATAATACTTTCATTTAATAACCTAGTAAAGTCTAACTTCGAAAGTTTATCAATCATTTAAACTGATGCAAACAATATTCACATTCACAAATTACTTTTAGAGAACAATTCAGTAATTTCCATATATATGTTTCCATTCAGTAGTATGACCCTTTTATTTTTATTTGTCTTAGTAGTTAGAAATTTCTGATAAATCATATATGAAATACAAACCTCTCATAAATTTCATATTAATCAATAATCTGATGTATATGTATCTAGTAAAAGGGTTAAGGGTTTAAAAAAGGGTCGGACCCTTGAAACCCTTTTACCCTTTAAGGTGAAATTTAAATACCCTTTACCCGACCCATATTATTTATTCGGGTCTAATTAAGGGTTTTAAGAGTCGGGTAACCGGATTTCAAGGGTCCGACCCTTATCTTGCTCACCCCTAGTGATGAGGACAAGACAACGTTTCGCACAGAACAAGGCACATTTTGTTATAAAATGATGCCCTTTGGATTGAAAAACGCGGGTGCTACATATTAACGATAGATGAATCAAGCTTTTCAAAAATCAGATTGGTCGAAACTTAGAGGTTCATATGGATGACTTGGTGATAAAAAGCATTGAAGAGGATCAAATATTGAGAGACATTGAAGAAACGTTTGAGACTTTGAGAAGTATCAACATGAAACTGAATCCAGCCAAGTGTTCCTTAGGGATGGAAAGGGAAATTCTTAGGAGTGATTGTTACAAGCGCGGGTTTTAAGGCCAACCCGGATAAGTGATGTACATAGAAATATACATCTTTTCGGCATCAAATAATCTCTAAAAACTGCAATTTCTATCGAATAACATAGCATAAAAGACTACTTATCATAATAAAATGTAATTTCAGGTGAAACCAAGCCCCAAACGAAGAAACAAGCAAAAAGACGAAGAATAACATAAGAAAACACAAAAACACGCCCCCATGCTTCTGAACACCATAAAAGACAAAGATCTACAAGAAAAGACAAAATCTGGAAACAAAAGCACAGGGCCGTGCCTCTCAACCATGGGGCCGTGGACGTCTACCAGAAAAGACAAAAAGAATTAGCACATGTCACTAAAAAGCACGGGGCCGTGCATCAGTAAGCACGGGGCCGTGGTCACCTTTCAGAAAAGACAAAACAAATCTAGCACATGTCATAAAAATGCATGAGTACGTGCCTACGTAAGCACGGGGCCGTGCTTCACACTCCATATTGCCTATAAATAGTGGCTCATGTTGCATTCATTTGGTGTGCCTTGAAAAGAATTCTATCCGGTTTTATCTTATAAAAACATACACTAACACTCACATAGAAGATTTAGTGAAGCGTTTGAAGTCTTGGAGGTCATCACCATCAACCATCATCGTCATCATCTATCATCACCATCATTAAGAAGGAAGATTCATCTACATTTGGTTAGATTGTTCTAAGTTTAATCATGTATTTGTTATCATCATTCATCTTAATGTTTATCATCATGCTAATTATGAGCTAAACTCCATTTACCATCTAAAATCTATGAAGAAGCTTTGTTTTACTTGATAATTATACAAAATATGTGGTGTAGTCTAGTAAAGTACATGGTTATATTACAATTATCTTTTGATGAGAAATGCTTCACCATCTTAAATCACTAATTCAAAGTTGGTGGTTGTCAATTTCTATTGGCAATCGTTCATGATCGACTCATGTTCTTGAAAGATAGAAATACTTTGATACATTATCGAAACATGGATCCTTATATTGTACTTAGAAATGATGAGATATAAGTTATGATGTATTTTTCAAAGTCTTGGTAATCCGTAAATGGCTTTGCTTAGGATATCATTTTAGTCAAAGAAATCATATGTTAATGGAATGTGTAATTATAACCTACATAAATCAACCAAGGGGAGGTTGTGTGACTAAACTACAACCACCCGAAGTTGTTAGAATTGGTATTTGAGAAATCGGAGTCAATCTTAATCTTTCTACTTTACGAAACTACTTGCCAACTTAAATTGACATCATTGAGGTGGCGTGACATTAGGAAAGGGTGGACTTTAAAATGCGCACGCTACCTCCTTAGTGCCAAAGATGCTCACTTAAGGTTTAAGGAGCTATCTATCATATATTGCTACGGCAAGTTTACCACATGTTTAAATATTAATTATCAATGCTAAAATGGAGAGGATTCTTGATCTTAGATGGTAACCTTCGCATAATTGAATTACTCGTTTAGAATCTCTCGTCTTGGTCACCTATATATTATATATATAAGTATTTATATTTTATAAAAGTTCAAAAATTAACCCCAAAATGATTAAAACCTCTGTTTAAAGTAAAACAACGATTTATTATTAGAAACATTTGTGTCCACGGATCAATACTTGGTTCTTACGAATACTATTCTACATATACGATAGGTACACTTGCCTATTTTGTGTGTGTTTAGTGTTTGTAGAAATCACTTTTATAAATTTAAAACACGATCTTGTGCAAAAGCAAATCATTCCATCCATCATATATTTAACCGCCACGCGCACATCACATCAAGTTTTTGGCGCCGTTGTCGGGGACACATTACGTTTCTAAGAACGATCCATGTTTTAATTTAATCATTGTCTATAATTGTACAAATTTTTAACTTCTATTTTATTCTACCTTTAATTTTTTTTTAAAATATTAAAATATATAATTTACGGCTAACCTACTTTTTACCTTTATTTTAGCTTAATTATTTTAGACATTAGTTTAGTTTAGAATAGCTTAGCCTAACTTGTAGTTTAACTTAGACTAACCTCTAGTTTAACTTTAGCTAACTTTTACTTTAGTGTTTAATTTTGATTTAATCCCATGTATGTCCTCTATTTTTGAGCCTGAGCTTGTTTCTCCAATTTCTGAACCGAAACGACTCTTTCGTCGACGAGCACGTAAACGGACTGTAGAAACCACCGAAGCAATCAAAGACGAATCAGTAGACGCCACCACATCAGGAGAAAATCAAACCGAAGAAATGATGGCGGCCCAGAACAATGAGCCGAACATGAGCCAGTACGCCAAGCCAACTCTTGAAGGCTATGGCAATGGAGTGGCTCCACCCGAAATCACCGAAAATTTCAAAATCAAATCAAGCACCATTCATATGGTGGAAAATTGAGTTCAATTTTATGGTCTCCTCGACGAAGACCCTCTTTCTCACATATCTCGATTCCTATGAATCTGCGGAACCTTTAAAATTCAAAACTTTTCAGACGATCAAATCAAACTCAAACTCTTTCCTTTCTCTCTAAGGGGCCAAGCCCTAAAATGGATAGAATCTATTTCCTCTAGTTCCATCACCACTTGAGACCAGATGGTTGAACAGTTTCTCCTCAAATATTTTCCGCCCGATAAAACTGTCAAATACCGAGCCAGCATTACCGGATTCCGGACCGATGATGATGAATCGTTACACACAGCATGGGAAAGATACAAAAGTATTCTAAGAAGATGCCCACACCATGGACTGAGCGTATGGTTACAAGTACAAACTTTCTTTAACGCCCAATCCAGTCAAAACAAACAGGCCATCGACCAGATCACTGGTGGAGACCTGGGATCCAAATCACCTAACGAAGCATTTGAAGTCCTGGAGAAGGCCGCAAATAAGAGTTTCTCTTACAACCCACCAAGATCTACACCTACCTATAAAGGAATACACCACGTTGATTCCAACACTCTTGTCACGGCACAGCTTGAAGCTCTTTCTAAAAAATTCGAACAACTTCAAGCCGAGCTATCAAAAACCAGACTCACCTGTGACACTTGTGGAGGAAATCATAAGACGAGTGACTGTAAACAAGTCATTGTGGCTATAGAAGAAGTCGATTTCATCGCTTGACAAAACAACGCTTTCAGCAACAACTATAATCCAGGATGGAGAAACCACCCGAATTTCAGCTGGAAAGACGGAGGTAACTCTCAACCCTTATCCGGATTCGAAAAAAGACCGATGAATCAACCCTTCTAACCTAAACCTCAATTTCAAGATCAAATTTCTAGTAGCCATCAAAACGCAAGCTACTCAAAGATTGAAGAAATGTTAATCCAACTCATGACCAAAACAAACGAAGCAGAGAAGAAGGCCGACTCAAGAGCCGTTGATATCAGCGGAGTACTACTAAAACATGAAGCCGATCTTAAAAGTCAACAAGCATCACTTCAGAATCTAAAAACTCAAATCGGATAAATTGCTCGACAATTATCCGAAAGGCCACCTGGCACTCTTCCAAGCAACACAATCACCAACCCGAATGCGACAGCTAACGCTGTTACACTCATAAGCGGTACGACCACTGTTGTCTCACCAACTTCAGAATCAGTTATGGAGAAGAAGTCTCCTGATGAAACACAGGAGAAACTGACCCCAACAAGCACCGTACAGCCCAAGGAGCCAGTATGAACTTATGTTCCACCTATTCCATACCCTGGTAGACTGAAGCAGGAAAGATTGGAAGCTCAGTACGGGAAGTTTCTAGAACTCTTTAAGCAACTCCATATCAACATCCTTTTTGTCGAAGCCATCGCTCAAATGCCAAAATATGCCAAGTTTCTCAAAGAAGTGCTGACAAACAAAAGGAAGCTGGAGGAGCTCTCGCATGTTACCCTAAGTGAAGAATGTTCAACAGTCCTCCAAAGCAAGCTGCCAACGAAGATGACCGATCCAGGGAGCTTTACTATCCCTTGTATTATAGGACATTTGTCTGTTAGCAATGCCCTGGCTGACCTAGGAGCTAGTATTAATTTAATGCCTTATGCGGTTTTTGCAAAACTAGGGATAAGAGAACCAAAGCCCACCCGCATGAGCATTCAATTAGCTGACCGATCTGTTAAATATCCTCGTGGCATTGTTGAAAACATGCTTGTCAAGATTTACAAGTTTGTTTTCCCAGTAGATTTTGTAATTCTAGACATGGAGGAAGACAAAAGTGTACCTTTGATTTTAGGAAGACCCTTTTTAACCACCGCAAAGGCTAGTATTGATGTTTGCACCGGCAAGCTCACTCTCAGGGTCAATGACGAGGCAATCACTCTCAGGAAAATCTATGCAATATCCGCAACAACACGATGACACATTATACTGTGTTGACATCATAGATTCCATCGTAAGTTGCTATATGCGAGATTTCTCCATCAATACACCACTAGAAACACAAGTCTTAGACAGAACACTCAACAAACCCATTTTAGAAAATGAAAATATCAAAAATGATTATCAGGAAACATCAGAAGTAATATATGAAATCACTGAACACAATGAAAAATCAAAACCATCAATCGAAGAACCACCAGCCTTAGAGTTAAAAGAACTACCAAAACATCTCGAATATGCCTTCCTAGAAAAAGATTCTCAACTCTAAGTAATTATTTCATCTCACCTTTCTAGAGAAGAGAAAGACGAACTTCTTAAGGTTATCAAGAACCACAAAAAGGCTATCGCATGGAAGATCATGGATATCAAGGGCATCAGTCCCTCCTTTTGTACTCACAAAATCCTCATGGAGGAAGAATACAAACCCGTGGTCCAACATCAAAGACGTCTTAATCCCAACATGCAAGCCGTGGTGAAGAAGGAAGTAATCAAACTGCTTGATGCCGGAATAATCTACCCGATCTTGGATTCACCTTGGGTTAGTCCTGTTCAAGTAGTACCCAAGAAGGGAGGAATGACAGTTGTGATGAACGAGAAGGACGAGCTGATACCAATGAGAACCATCACAGGCTGGCAAGTTTTCATTAACTACCGGAAGCTTAATGACGCCACAAGAATAGATCATTTTCCACTTCCTTTCATCGATCAAATGCTTGAGCGATTATGTTGGTGCATAGATGTCAGTAGTTCATATGTCTAAAGTCTGTAATCGAGTCTGTAATATTGTTTATGTAATTGTTTGTTTAGAAGCGAAGTTGTTGACAAGTTCGCTTAGGCGAACTTGTTAACCAAGCGAAGTTGTTGACAAGTTCGCCTAGGCGAACTTGTTCAACGAGTGAAGTTATAGACAACTTCGCCTGAGGCGAAGTTGTCGTGTATTTAAATAGTTTACGGGTTTACTGTTAATCGGTTAATCGGTTGGTCAGTTAGTGTTTTTGGTTGATCGAGTTCAGTTTACGTGAGTCTATTGACGTGAGTCTGTAAGTAACACGGTTCGAGTTATCAATATAACGTGAGTTTTGTTCGTATCGTGTGTACGTGTGTTTGTGTGATTATATTCTACGTCCGTAACGATCTACACAGGGATTCCGCACCTGTGTATATCGGGATATCTCGTGTGATCCGTCCAGGGAACCTACAATTGGTATCAGAGCATTTGCTCGATTGTGCGGTTCGGGATATTCACGCGGGCCTAGAATTCGTCTCATTTCGGGTATTACCGGGACGAGTTTGTGGTGTTTTTGCTCATTCTTGCTTCCTACCAGTGTGTTCAAGCCTTCAAATCGTCAAAATCGTCGTTAAAATCCGTTTTTCAGATCTGCAGAAAGTTCAAGTTCGTCAGGCGAAGTTGCTGTTCATCAGGCGAAGTTGCCGTCAGGATTTGTAGGATTTCAGCGAAGATATAAGGAGAAGCGAAGTTCTTCACAACTTCGCCTACCTCCTCAACTTCGCCTAACTCAGCGAAGTTCTTCTCAAGTTCGCCTCGTTCAGCGAAGTTCTCTTCAAATTCGCTTACTTTCTAAGTTCGCTTATCCTAAGCGAAGTTATTCTCAACTTCGCCCATTTACGCGAATTTACGAAGGATCCAGCGAAGTTATTACTTAAGCAAAGTTATCCTTAACTTCGCCTACAGTACTGTTTCGAAGAAATTTTTCTAACTTCGCCCTTTTCAGAATTTTTCGGGTTTTTTAGTCTTCAAGAAGGATGTCATCAATCAACATTTCAGAGCTTGTCAAGATGGAAGTTGAAGCGGGGTCAGCTACAAAGGCCCCAAGGCTGCTGAAGGGAACCGACTTTGTTGCGTGGAAGGATCGGTTCATACAGTATGTTAAGTACCAGGATGCGAAAATGTGGGTATGCATCCAAGATGGATATATTCCACCGATCATGGAGTATGAGGGTCGAGACCAAATCAAGAAATACAGTAAAATGGAAGAGGAGGAGAAGAAGATGTATGAAGCCGAAAGCAAGGCTCATGCTGCAATCACAATGGCTCTTCCACAGGAGATCCTTCATACATTCAGAAAGTATACATCAGCTAGAGAGCTTTGGGAAGCTCTTGAGAGCAGATTTGAAGGAAATGTAGGCATTCGGGCCTCAAAGATAAAGCTGCTTAAAACTCAATTTTCAGTCTTTAAGTACTTAAAGAACGAATCTCTTGATGATATTATCACGCGATATTATCATCTAATGACTGAATTGAGTAACTACTCTATTTCCTACCGAGAAGAAGAGATTGTGGAAAAACTTCTCGATGCTCTCCCACCAAAATGGGAGATGTATACTGTACTGATGAGGGAAGACAAGGACTTCCCTACTTATGATCTTGAAACCGCTGTGAACAAGCTCAGAACTTTTGAGCTTAATATGGTAAGAAAAGAAACATCTATGGATCAGGTTCAAGATCCAGGCATGTACGGTGCAAAAGTAAACTCCAATACAAGTTCAAAGACTGATTCTGCCGCCTACTACTCGAAGGGTGAGTCGGGTGCTAATTCTTCACAGGAAGGGCAAGTGTCAGTAAACTCGAATGGGGATGTTTGCTTTGTTGCGGGTGGATCAAGTGGTACTCAACAGTCAGCAAGCAAGATTAGTGGATCTTCAAGTTCCTCATGCAATAATTTCTCTAAGATGCCAATGAGCGTCAAATCTGCTGAAGAGCAGTTTGGCCTCTATGCTTCATTTATTGCTTCATATGAAAACTATATTCAAGGAAAGGTGGTTGATCCAGCGATGCTAGATGAAGACTATGACCAGATCGATGCTGATGATCTGGAGGAGATGGATTTACAATGGCAGATGGCCATGATAGTGAGAAGAGTGAAGAAGCTCATGAGAAAGACGGGGAGAAAGTTTGTGGGTGGCAGGCCAGGGTTCGATAAGTCTAAGGTGAGGTGCTATAACTGTCAACAAAACGGGCACTTTGCCAAAGATTGCAGAAACGAGAGAGTTGAACGTGGTCAGGGCCGGTCTGCACAGCACACTGGAAGCACTAAAGAAGTCAATGCCGTGCTGTCTAGAGAAGCAGGTGAATACAACTGGAACCTGCATTTGAATGAAACTAATGAGCAGGCTAATATGGCTAAGGTTGAGAGTGAAGAACGTGAGAAGACTACCGGAGAAGAGAAAGCTACTGGTAAGGAAAAAGCTTTCATGGCAGATAACAATGATCAAATCTCCGAGGTAAGTTCTAAATCTTTTTGTACTAAATGTGAGAATTTGTCTGAGCAACTTGCTACTATAACTGATCAGTATGTTCGTTTAGATGCTGAATTTAAAACTCTTAAAGAAGATCATCACTTTACAAAAGCAAGAGAAAACAGTTACAAAGTTAAAATTAAAGCGTATGAAAAAGATGTTAAAAGCTTAAAAACTAAACTTGCTGAAAAAATTGAAGTTATTGATCTTAGTTATGAGGTTTTAGAAGAAAAGGCTAAACTGATTGCTGAACGCGAAAAGCAGATTGCTGACCACCAGGTGAAAGTGGTGGAACTAAACCGAAAACTAGAACAGTTCAGAAATTCCTCAGCTATTCTTGATCACCTTGTTAGTGATCAAGGTACCTCTACAAAGAGAGGAGGAATTGGTTATCACGAGGTTCCACCACCGTATAACCACAATTACACTTTTAACCCTAGTGTAGAGAAATCTGCTGATTTTGAAGTTCCTCAGACAGTTCCAATCAAGGTTACAAGTAAAGAATCAAGTGTTAGTAGTGGCGAAACGAGTTCGCCTGTTTCAAGTGTAAATATTTCTGTTACGAGTTCAGTCTCATCGGATTCGGATAAGTTGTCCGAATCGGGTAAGACAAAAGAGAAGGTTGTGTTACCCACTGGTGGAGATAAAGATAAAACTTCTAAAAAGAGTACTCCACTCAACCCGTACGTCTCACCTTATATGAGACGAACGGCTGGTAACACTGCCTCTACATCCAAAACAACATTTGAAAAGAAAATGGATTATAGGTGTTGTTTTATGTGTAATAAGGTAGGACATCTTGTTGCAGATTGTCCTCTGACGCCGAAATTCAGAGGCGTGAGGCCTATTAAAATTGAGCATAAGTCTACTGGTAATTTTAATACTGTTAAAAATGAAAACCCTTTAAAGTTTCGAAATGTAACTAATTCAGGTTTTCACAGAAACAAACCTCAGTTTTACAATGCTAATAACCAAACCGCAAGATATAATACTTTCAATACACATAGGTTTGGAAGACCTCACACTCAATTTCCAAGGAGATTTCCTACTAGGACTGACAGAAATTATCCAAATGCTAAATTTGGAAAGCAGAAGTACGGGATGTATAGATCCAAGACCAATTGGTCTTGGGTCCCTAGATTCTAATCATTTGCTTTATTGTGCAGGAACAGTTGAACAGGGCTGCCCACAGTCTTTGGATTGCAGATAGCGGCTGTTCCCGGCACATGACGGGCAACAAATACTTGTTGCACGACTTAAAACCTGTTCAAGGAGCGAGAGTTAGTTTTGCTGGTGAAAGTGGAGGAAGAATTACTGGAAGAGGAACGGTGTCCAATGGGAAAATGACACTTGAGAATGTGAATTTTGTGGAAGAGCTGAAGCACAATCTGCTGAGTGTGTCGCAGATTTGTGATAAGGAGTATACTGTTCACTTCACGAAGAATGAGGCGATCGTGTTGAAGCCTGGTTTTCAGATACCAAACGAGTGGATAGTGATGACAGCTCCACGTGACACAAATACGTATGTGATGGATATGAGGTCTACTGAAATGGCCACGGGAGAATCATGTTTAATGACGAAGGCAAGCGAATCAGAATCTGAACTATGGCACAGAAGGATGGGGCACATTCATCTTCGGAAGATGAACCACATTGTCAAAAATGGGCTTGTGATGGGAGTTCCCTTGAAAAGTTTAACTTTGAAGACAAATGTATTGCATGCAAGAAGGGAAAGCAACACAAGAAATCCCATCTCACCAAGAAGATCAACTCTATTTCCAGTACTCTAGAACTGCTTCACATGGATCTCTTCGGTCCAGTGAATGTACAAAGTCTAGGAGGTACTTCTTACTGCTTGGTGATCACTGATGACTACTCGCGATATTCGTGGGTATATTTTCTGAAATCGAAAAATGAGACGGCTCAAATGGTGAAGAATTTGATTACTAAAGTTGAGAACGTCATGAGTAAAACTGTTAAGTTCATCAGAAGTGACAATGGTACGGAGTTCAAGAATTTTGAAATGGAGATCTTCTTTCTTCAGAAAGGAATTGAACATCAATACAGCGCTCCGTATACTCCGCAACATAATGGAGTGGCTGAAAGGAAGAACCGAACTTTAATTGAAGGAGCCAGGACTATGCTGGCAGACTCGAAGCTTCCTGTGATGTTCTGGGCTGAAGCGGTTGCTACAGCCTGCTATGTTCTGAATAGGGTGTTAACCGTTAAGAGACTTGGTAAAACTTGCTACGAGCTTATGCATGGAAGGAAGCCCAACTTGAGTGGTCTTGAACCATTCGGGTCCCCTTGTTCGATCTTGAAGAAAAATTCTAAATTTGGGGAAGTAGCCGATGAAGGAATATTAGTCGGTTATGTTGTTGGTACTCCCAACAGACGGGTCTTCAATACTTCGACTTGCAAGGTGGAGGTGGTGTGTAACACTGACATCACAAGTTACCAACCGCCAAAACCTAGCAACGGACCTGCTGAGCTTTTCGACTATGTTAAGCTTTTTAAGTCGTTTAACGTACCGGATTTGGAGATTTCTGAAGAAGAAGAAAGAGCTGCGACGAAGATGATACTCGATGAGGAAGAAAATCTATTACAAAGACAACTGATTGATAAATGTCAACCTTCCTCATCAAACACTATCGATACCCCTGCTGCCTCAACTGAAGAAGAATTTATCAATCCTTTTCACTCTCAGCATGAAACAACCATTGATGAGATCTCTTTTAATTTGGAAGATAATTTGCATGTCGGTTCTGTTCCGACCACGAGATTTCATAAAGATCACCCTTTGGATAATGTGATTGGTGATGTGTCCTCAGGTGTACAAACGAGAAGTAGCTTGAATGAACATACCTGTGTTTATACAAGCATTAAGGAGACAGGAATAATCGATGAATGCCTGTATACCTGTTTTATAAGCCAGATTGAACCGAAAAATTATCAAATGGCTTTAAAGGACAGCTCGTGGGTCGAGGCCATGCAAGAAGAGTTGGCTCAATTCGAGAAGATGGAAGTTTGGACTTTGGTTGAAAAACCAAAGAATGTGCATGCGATAGGCACAAAATGGGTGTTCAAGTGCAAGAGAGATGATAAGGGGATTATTATTAGAAACAAGGCGAGGCTAGTAGTCAAAGGTTCTAATCAACAAGAGGGGATTGATTATAACGAAGTGTTTGCTCCTGTCGCTAGGTTGGAAGCCATAAGATTGTTTTTGGCGTTTGCTGCTTATGAAAAGATGAAGGTGTTTCAGCTAGACGTGAAGAGTGCGTTTTTGAACGGGAAAGTTGATGAGGTTGTGTATGTTGAGCAACCTCCGGGTTTTCCTGACCCAGACTATCCAGATCACGTGTACAGGTTGAGCAAGGCGTTGTATGGATTACATCAGGCACCTCGTGCCTGGTATGCAACTTTATCGGATTACTTGCTCGAGAATGGTTTTGAAAGAGGGAAAATTGATAGCACGTTGTTCTTCAAAAGAGATGGAAGCGACTTCCTGCTGGTACAAGTCTACGTGGATGACATTATATTTGCTGCATCAAAAGTCTCCATGTGTCAGGAGTTTGAAGCCGTCATGAAGAAAAGGTTTGAAATGAGTGCTATGGGTGAACTAACTTTCTTTCTAGGATTGCAGGTTGATCAGAGGAAGGACGGGATGTTCATTCATCAGACGAAGTATGTTCATGATGTGCTCAAGCGCTTCAAGATGGAGGACAGTTCTCCATATGATACTCCAATCTGCGTCAATCACAAATTGGGTGCTGAAGTAGACGGTGATGCAGATGTGGACCCAACTCAATATCGGGCGATAATAGGTTCTTTAATGTACTTAACTGCATCTAGGCCTGATATAATGTTTGCTGTTTGTCTTTGTGCACGTTTTCAGGCAAATCCAAAAGAATCTCATTTGAAAGGTGCAAAGAGGATACTGTGATATCTCAAGGGCAAGCCGAAGCTGGGGTTGTGGTACCCGAGAGGAGGAGACTTGGAGCTGGTCGCGTACACAGACTCTGATTATGGAGGGTGCAATCAGAGTCGGAAGTCAACAACTGGAGGATGTCAGTTTCTTGGTGGCAGATTGGTGTCATGGCAATGCAAGAAGCAGACTTCAGTCGCAATCTCAACTTGTGAGGCAGAATACATGGCTGCATCCAACTGCTGCTCTCAGGTTCTTTGGATACAACAACAGCTGCGCGACTATGGTCTGAATTTCTTACTTACTCCTATTTGCATTGATAACACAGCTGCTATCTCAGTAACTAACAATCCCGTGAAACATAGTAAAACTAAACACATTGACATACGTCATCATTTCATACGGGATTGTGCTGAGAAGAAACTGATAATTCTTGAAAAGGTGGATACGCTTGATAATTTCGCTGATCTATACACTAAAGCGTTTGACAAATCCAGATTTCAAAACCTTATTGAATTGAATGGGATGATCAATCCCGAGTAACCATGCTTATCTTGTGTTTAAAAAAAAAAAAAAAAAAAAAAAAAAAAACGTCACTAATCGCTTAAAATTATGTCGGTTACATTAGTTTGAAGGACTTGTCTTCGGATATGTTTTGGTCCTCATTTTCTACTTGTAGATTTTGTGGATAGCCATTAACCAGATTACTGATAGTGACCGGGGCGGTTTATGATGAGTTTTTCGTTCTTTCGCTTAAAATTAGTCGATAATACTTAGTTAGAAGGACACATACTAGTATGTGGTCGGTCCAGCTGATCCATTGGATCTTCGGGATAGCCATTTACCTGAAGACTTTGTTTTGGTCGGGGCGATTTTTTAAATTTTGAAAGAAAAAGGGAAATGAAATTATTTTTCAAGTCTGTTTCGTAAGAAGTTCGTTAGCTATGTTAAACGGAAAATTGATCCAACCTTGGAAAATGATATTATACTAACTCTGTGTGCTTAGCTAGTGAAGTTATTAGGCTTAAAAGGGCTTTAGGACAGCCATTGTACCTCATGGTAACTTTTTATGGTGCGTAAAAGTAGACGTGATACAAACTAATTTTACTTGATTTTACGTGGAAACTCCATAAGAGTTTTGCGTGTCTTCATATATATCTTTTCGAATGATAGGCAGAAAAGCGATTACCCAGTCATACACGAGCCCATGAGTGTTCTGATTCCCGTGAAGATAGCGTTTCAAGATACTGCAGTGATCCAGATTCGGGACTTGCAGTTAATTTCTACTTTGAAGTCTATGTTTATTTAAAAAAAAAAAATATTTGGAGTTATTGAAACATATTAGTGATGATAAAATCAAGACTTCTCAATCCTAGAGTAAGAAGAAGAACGGGAACCAGAAGAAGAGTACTTACATGTTTAATCAGACACTATGGGTCGAAGTCAATTCGGGGTGACTTTGGGAAAGCCAAATACGCTTTGAGGATAGATAGGAGGCATCAATATTTCTGAGTTGTTGCCCACTTAAATTTTAAGGATTAATTGAACCTAACTCGTATCACAGAAACGATGAAAACCATCTTAAGTATATTACCTGCTTTCAACCTGTCTCTATATGTCATAATACAGCTAAACACGGATCTATGTGACAGTCACGTAGTTAGTATGATTCCTGTTCGGATCTTTTTTACAACGTAGCAGTCCCTAGCAAGACTGAAATTTGATCCCTTATACTTTAAATTTTTTTCGTTTTTGTACTTAGATAGTTTTATGATTTTTTAACTGGTTACTTAGAATTGATCATGTCATTTATCTCTTAAAGGAAAGTTTTATAACTTAATTGGAAAATTGTTAAAATTATAAGGTTTGATTTTGTAAATATATAGGCGATGTTGTTGAACAGGCGAAGTTGTGGTTAACTTCGCCTAGGCGAAGTTATCCGTAACTTCGCCTGTATAACTCCGCCCATATAAAAGGACTTTCAACAGTCAATTTTTCATTATTTTCAGCGAACTTATATCCACAGATTCACGTATTCTCCGGCGAACTTGATTTAACCTCGATTACGTGTTTTTATTCCGATTTTTTTTTCACCGATCAAAGGTTCGGATGTTGTTTTATCATATATTATAAGGTCGTTCATGCTAATCGAGGGTCGTTTCGACCCGGTTATTAACCTCGAACCATCGGTTTTGAAACCGATTTTCTTAAACTTGTGTTTTTACGTGGTAAACACTATTCTGATCGTCAACATGTCCTTAAAACTTGTGTTTACGAGTGCTTAATCGTCTAAAACTAGCCGAATCATCACCTGCACGTTGTTCCATAATTACTAACTGTCGCCGATTCAGATTCAGGCGAAGTTAGGGTTTAGGCGAAGTTATCCGTAACTTCGCCTGGAGCTTAAGTTCGCCTGAGGCGAAGTTATCCGTAACTTCGCCCGAAGCTTAAGTTCGCCTGAGGCGAAGTTATCCGTAACTTCGCCCAGAACTTAAATTCGCCTGAGGCGATGTTGTGATGAGGCGAAGTTAACTTTAACTTCGCCTAAGATCAATTTTACTTAGTGTTAATTAGACGAACTTAAAGCTGAAGCGAAGTTGTTCCCAACTTCGCCTCAACTTTAACTTCGCCTATACAGAGTTTATCACAACTTCGCTCATGGTAACAAAGCGAACTTGTGCTATGTCTTTGTGTCGTTCTAACTTGGTTAGTTTGTTGCAGATATGGCTGCGATAGCGGGTGCTGGTGGTGCAGGAGGCGATGATGGTGACAATCAGAGACAGTTTTTCCCGGGTCACAATATGTACATCACTCTTGACCCGGAGGCGAGCAGTGTGGACGACTACCGCGAAATTATCACGTTCCTCCTGCGCTCGAGGATTTTTCATGCGATTACCAACACGTTGCCGATATCTCTACCGAACATCGAAGACTTCTGGGAGACGGTAGAATATGATTGTCGTGTTGAGCCCCCGGTGATGAGAGCTACGGTGAACAATCAACAGGTTCAGTTCAACTCTGAACAGATCCGGGTGGTGCTGCGGTTCGGAGACGAGACTCGAGACGATCCTACAGAGTTCGTAGCTCCTTTTCGTGATGGAGCATTTCTTCGAATGGGCTACTCTGGTCCATTAGGAGATACCCAGAGGAGGAAGGGTTTCCTTCTAGACCAGTGGCGCTTCCTCATGCACGTTATGATCGTGTGCATGTCGGGGAGGAAGGCGGGCACAGACGGTATGGGTGCGACCATGCAGTCTGCCATGACTGCACTGACCTATAACAAGCGTTATAGTTTCAGTCAAATGGTCTTTTACGAGCTTGATAGACAAAGACGGGCGATGTCTCGGGAGCGGTTCATCATGTACCCACGCTTTTTACAGATGATATTGAACCATGTGGCTCCGAGTCTACCTCAGAGACGCCCAATCAGATACATCGAATCAGTGAGCAAACGTATCTTTGCTCAATGCCGCACGTCAAGTGCGAGGAGCAATCCTGAACGTCGTCCCAGGCATACTCCTCTATTTGGGTTTTTAATTAACCCAGAGTATGTTCCTGCTGGTGGGGACGAGTTCAGAGATCCTCAACCGCAACAGGCAAGAGCAACACAAGCTGTTCCTGCTCCTGCTGTGCCTGTTGCATCGACTGCTGAGGATATAGACCTTGATGCTGTTTTTGGAGGTCAAGGCTATTTTGACATGGATCAGGTTGAAGAGGTGCAGGTCTCGGCTGTACAGAGTTCGGGCGTAAGTGTTACTAGAGCAGCAACTTCGATGGCTGACTCATACTTGGATGAGATTATGGATGAGGGGAGACGGTTGATGGTATCTCGAGAAAGAACGTTTGGGAAGAGGAAGAGAACGGAGGATGATGAAGAGTCGGAAGAAGAAGAAGACATACATAAGCTGATTAGAAGATCAAGACGGGAGAGGACAGGTGCTGGCATGGGAGCTGGAGAGACTTCAAGGACTGTACGATTTGCTTCGGCCGCACTGTCTGGTATGTCCATTGTTCCTTCTTCTATACAGGTAACAAGTACAAGCGCTGCGGATGTTCCCGTAGTGGCTACATCAACGGCTGGCATTCCATCCACCGCTACCATCCAGACGTCGGCTCCGGAGATCGTGTCTCTACCACCGCCAACGCTTACTCAATCGGTGGTAGCTGCTCGTTTTGTGGAGTCAACGGTCGTCACAGCTGCAGGGTTATCAGGTATGGTACCACCTGCAGTTACGCCTGCTTCTGGAGTCTCGCCTTCGCCAATGTCAGATACAGAGAGAATAGCTTCACTAGAGCGGATCGTGGCAGAACAATCGAAGACTATTCAAAGCCTAGTGGAAGCAAATCAACTACAGGCATCCCTCCTGGTTGAGCATGGAAAAATCATAGATGCCTTGAATGAGTTCTTGGCATCTCAGGGGGAGATGAGCTGTAAGGGCGACGAGCTCAGAACGAAGAAGAGGAATGACCGTGACGATGATCCCAATGCATCGAAAGATGCAGGTGGTGAGCTGCCAAGAACTTCTGAAGCTCTTGGTACTTCCACAGCTGAGGGGGAGTCTACTGACGTGGCTGGTGGTTCTGGTGATGATGTGGTGTTAGTTGAAGATGATGTGATAGATGCGCTGAAAGAGCTGGATGATGACATGTTCAGTGACGATGTTCTGTTTGATGAAGATGTGCTGCCGAATGATATGATTGAGAAGATCGGTGAGCAGATTGAGATTGAAGATGGAATAGAAGAGGGGGAGATAGTAGAAGAAAACGTTGAACACGAGATCCCTGAGGTTGAGAAAGCCAATGTGAGTGTTGAGATGGATGAGACTGAGTGGGAGGAGCAGCCTAGGTGGAAGGAAGGCTGTGCTCATTGGTTTATTAAGACCAAGAAGCCTGCTGTTCCAGCCATGTTCAAGAAAAGTTATAACATCAAAGGCTATGCTGAGTCGAAAAAGGGAATCATCTGTTGGATTTATGATGAACAGATCAAGTTGTTTGTGGTGAAGCGTTATGATGGCATTCAATACTTCAAGAGAATGTTGAGATCTCTCAATACGTTGCCGGAATGCGAGGTGAAAGATTTGGGCAGGTTGGGCCTAATAAACAGAAGTGACAACAATATGGCGAGAATGATTGAGAAGATTGTGTGGAAAGAAGGCGTAAAAGAAAAGAAGTTTGAACTATTAAAGCCACAGAAGGGAAAGCTAGTGGAGGATACAGAGAGGGGATTGAGAGCAGATGGCAAGCCATGGATGGTGATGAAGTACAAGCCGATCCGATGCATCAAGGAGGTTCCAATGAAGAATATGCCTCAAGATGTGTTGAAGAATCTGAAATGGTGGTACGTTGATTGCCAGACTGCTGAAGCCGTGATGGAAGACGAAGATGAACAAGAAGTGCTGAGGGTGTATGACCCGATGCATCTTGTTAACTTATCGAAAGCTGATCTGCAAGCGTTGAATGAAAAGAAGATATTCTATATTCCTGCTTGGAAGGATGAAGCAAGGAAATATCAGCGAGTAGTCACGGTGTGTGTGAGAGAAGGAGTGCACGCATGAAGATACAGGATTACGAGACAAGAGCTGAAAGATCAAGATATGAAGCTACTGCCAAGGGGGAGTCTGTTGGTGCATAGATGTCAGTAGTTCATATGTCTAAAGTCTGTAATCGAGTCTGTAATATTGTTTATGTAATTGTTTGTTTAGAAGCGAAGTTGTTGACAAGTTCGCCTAGGCGAACTTGTTCAACGAGCGAAGTTATAGACAACTTCGCCTGAGGCGAAGTTGTCGTGTATTTAAATAGTTTACGGGTTTACTGTTAATCGGTTGGTCAGTTAGTGTTTTTGGTTGATCGAGTTCAGTTTACGTGAGTCTGTAAGTAACACGGTTCGAGTTATCAATATAACGTGAGTTTTGTTCGTATCGTGTGTACGTGTGTTTGTGTGATTATATTCTACGTCCGTAACGATCTACACAGGGATTCCGCACCTGTGTATATCGGGATATCTCGTGTGATCCGTCCAGGGAACCTACAGATTATCTGGAAAAATGTTCTACTGTTTTCTTAATGGATTTTCTGGATATTTCCAAATTCCCATTGCTCCTGAAGATCAGGAGAAAACCACCTTTACATGTCCGTATGGAACCTTCGCCTACCGAAGAATGCCATTTGGATTATGTAATGCTCCAGCCACCTTCCAATGTTGCATAGTGGCTATCTTTCATGAAATGATTGAAAACTCTATGGAAGTCTTCATGGACGACTTCTCAGTCTTTGGAGATTCCTTCGATCATTGTTTAAAAAACCTACACAAAATGTTAACTAGGTGTGAAGAAGTGAATTTGGTACTCAACTGGGAAAATGCCACTTTATGGTAAAGGAAGGCATTGTTCTCGGTCACAAGATTTCTCAAGCAGGACTAGAAGTTGATAGGGCCAAAATAGAAACCATATCCAAACTTCCACTGCCAACTTCAGTCAAAGCCATTAGAAGTTTTCTAGGTCACGCAGGTTTCTACCGCCGCTTCATAAAAGACTTTTCGAAAATCGCTAGACCTATGACCAAACTTTTGGAGAAAGACGCACCATTCGTCTTCTCTGAAGAATGTGTTGAAATATTCAACACATTAAAAGACAAACTTGTGAACGCACCAATCATGACTACATGGTGTAACACCCCGGCTAAAGCGGAATACGCCCGAATGTGACGTACAGATTGCTCAAAACACATGTGACACTATTAAGTGACAATAATATCATTAATTAATTTAAACATCATGTACACAAGTTTGTAACAAGAAATACAAGGAAAAATACAAGAACAATTAACAAGTTATCCATTTATTATTATAACCTAAGTTCTAGTGTCCTCGTCACGGCAACATTCTCTAAATAAGGTACCTGTAGCATATATATAAAATAATGTCAACTAAATGAATAGTTGGTGAGTTCACACAAGTTTTTATATAAGTACATAAAAATCTACAATTCCATGAACAAGTGTAAATGAGCAAGTAAAGTCCTTTCCAGTTGGGATTGTGCACCAACGTACTCGGATAATAGCGCAAGTAAGTGTCCTTTTCCAATTGATAACAACCAATGTACTCGGATCGGGGGTCCCTATTCCACTCATAACATCGAGGTCCTGAGTGCATAGGGGGGCGTATGATCATACTTAATGAGGAAACCATGAGCAAGTAATCTTTGAGCAAGTAAGCAAATACACACACAAGTCCATGTAACGAATTGTAGTTTGTAAATAATAAATAAACGAAATTGTAATGTTGATAGGATATATATGCTACCCCCAAAATATGTAAAAGCGTTAAAAAGGGGGTGTGAGAAACTCACCTTGATGTTGAAGACAAACTTGAAATAAAACCGAAAGTACGTAAATGAAATCAAAGCAATTGTACGTCATGAACTAGAATTAAAAGCATAAAAATTAATATTAACTTACGACTTATAAAATGTAGATATTCATACAAGCACTATAAATATTTTCTAAGTGATTCCTAGAATCCTTAGTATCCAAACAATCCCACGGATTATTAAAAGTTTGACCAAAGTTTGACTTTCGTTGACTTTTGAACAAAAGGTCCATGTTGTTGACCGTTGACTAAAAATATTGACCATTGACCAAAAGATTGACCGTTGACCCTAAATGTTGACCGACGACCCATTGGTGGCTTTTGACCAATTATCTAGACTTAAAATAATCATAAGATATTCATAGTCGCAACCTAATAGTCGATCATGTAATTTGCAGTTAATCATTTTTCATGCAACCTTATGACTAAGTCACACTTTTACCAATTTCATTTCTCATAAGTAAGACCAAGCATTTAGTCAAATAATTTCAAGTTGACCAATAAAGTCAAATTCCAATATAACACAACAATCTTTGTACAAACTACAACTATTTTTACCAAACAACATGCTGGATAAATTTGGGCAGATTTTATGTCACCAAAACCTATTTTTCTAACCAGACAAAACATGCAAATAATTCACCAAATAATTCCCACACATACTTTCAAGTATTATTAACAACATAAAATTTTCTTGTAATATTTCAACATACACAAACATCATGAAAATTCATACACTACATCAACCTATTTTCAGCTACCTTATCAGCACAACTGAATGTAAATATTTGCTAAAAGTTCCATATATGTCCAATTGATGCAAGACCAACTGTATTAGATTCATAATTCAATTTATAGCATTCCAGAAGTGGAATAACACCCATATCTATTTTCAATCTCAAGTTATACAATTTACAACACAGCTCAGAAAATTTCTCTTTCAATCAAGATTGCAACCCGATTTTGTAAATTAATAAAAACTAGTCAAACAAAGTCCAAAAATTATGATTCTTGACTTTATGAAAGCTAGATTCAAAGTAATTAATCATAGTATCACAAATCAATCAGAAACACTAACGTATCATCAAGTTATACAATCTACAATCTAAAACACAAAATCTGTCAACAAGAAGATTCAAACCAAAAGTCACAAAAATCATGATTCTTATATCCTTATGATCTTTAATCATCAAGGAACCATTTTCTATAACCAAATCTCATGTATTTCATTATTTTACTGATTTAATAAATAATATTTATGTACAAAAGGTTTCCCTATATTTTCTTTTATGACAAGACACACAATTTCTTTTAAAACCATCAAAAAGAGTTACTAGTTGTAGTTTTTGCCTTTGAAAAGTTTAGATCCTACCTAGTTCTTTCCAAAACTATAGTCTACACCGACCATGCCGCAATACGTTACCTCTTTAACAAACAATATGCCAAACTCAGACTTATTCGATAGATCCTACTACTCCAAGAATTCGACATTGAAGTTAAAGACAAAAAGGGAGCAGAGAATGTCGCAGCAGACCACCTTCACGCTTAGAATGCCCAGCTCCTGAAGAACTTCACAAAGAAATTATCAACTATAATTTCCCGCATGAAATTCTCATGCACATTAAAGCCGTTATAGAAGAGGGAGACGAAAGTCCTTTGTATGCCGACTTCGCAAACTACCTTGCCTGTAGAATCCTAAGAAAAGGACTTACTCATCAAAAGCGGAAGAAATTCTTCTCCGACCTTAAGTTTTACTTCTGGGAAGATCCATACTTGTTTAGGATAGGCGCTGATCAAGTTATTCGTAGGTGCGTAGCAGGAAAGGAGGCCTTAGACATTTCTTATGATTACATGTGTTTGGATACTCAATCCCACAATCCCAAATCAAAGAAACATAAGCAAAATATATATTAACCATGCTTACTTACTTTCTTGATCAATGCTATATCACTATTTGTTCCAAGAATCACCCAACTTGATTATGATATTTTGAGAGAGTTTTAGAAAAATAAAATGTATGTGTGTGTGATGTGATATGGACGGCCAAAAGGAAGAAAAAGAAAGTTATAACCTTAATTGTTATTTACTCATCATTAACTCAACCATTAAGACATAATTAATTTTATTAAACTTTAGTTTTTATTACATGTAACATGTTACATTCTATTATAAACATTTTCTAGTAATCATATTTGTGTACTAGTCTTTTTGTTACTTGTCATGTAATATATCATGTGTGACAAATTTATTATAACCTATCATATATTATAACATGTGTGACAAGTTTATTATTCTAGTTATCAATAACTAGTTAATCTCACTTAGATCACCAACGACACCACTGACTCAATGTATGCATACATGACACTATATGCATGGGAGTTCATTAACTTAGTTAACAGAACTAACTTGGTTTACTGACACAATGAACAGGATTTAACTGAAAATGCCGGGTATCACATCGGGGATTAGAAATGTTGAATGTATATTTTATTATGGAGTTGGATATTATAATATGTTTTATACATATATTTATAAATAAAAACCAAAAATTTAAAACGGGTCAGATTTTCGGGTTTGAAAAGTAACGAATGTTACAATTGGACCCTTCCATTCGAAATTTTGTGCGATGCAAGTGACTTTGCAGTTGGAGTCGTACTCGGACAACGCAAAGAAAAACACTTTCACCCAATTTACTATGCAAGTAAAACTCTGAACGACGCACATGAAAATTACACCACAACAGAAAAAGAGTTACTAGTTGTAGTTTTTGCCTTTGAAAAGTTTAGATCCTACCTAGTTCTTTCCAAAACTATAGTCTACACCGACCATGCCACAATATGTTACCTCTTTAACAAACAATATGCCAAACTCAGACTTATCCGATGGATCCTACTACTCCAAGAATTCGACATTGAAGTTAAAGACAAAAAGGGAGCAGAGAATGTCGCCGCAGACCACCTTCACGCTTAGAATGCCCAGCTCCTGAAGAACTTCACAAAGAAATTATCAACGATAATTTCCCGCATGAAATTCTCATGCACATTAAAGCCGTTATAGAAGAGGGAGACGAAAGTCCTTTGTATGCCGACTTCGCAAACTACCTTGCCTGTAGAATCCTATGAAAAGGACTTACTCATCAACAGCGGAACAAATTCTTCTTCGACCTTAAGTTTTACTTCTGGGAAGATCCATACTTGTTTAGGATAGGCGCTGATCAAGTTATTCGTAGGTGTGTAGCAGGAAAGGAGGCCTTAGACATTCTCAAACACTGCCATGAAGGACCAACTGGTGGACACCACGGTACCGCCACTACGATCAGAAAAGTATTTGATGCAGGATTTTTCTGGCCCACCGTATACAAAGATACACATACTTTGATCCAAGAATGCGATACTTGTCAAAGAGCCGGGAACATCTAATCCAAAAATGAGATGTCTCAAAAGGGCATTAAAATTTGTGAGATCTTTGATGTATGGGGAATAGACATCATGGGCCCATTTCCTAACTCATTCGGAAATAAATACATCCTTGTAGCAGTCGATTACGTATCTAAATGGGTAGAGGCACAAGCCCTTCCCACTAACGACGCTCGAGTAGTTGTAGATTTCTGAAAAGGTTATTTTCACGATTCGGCACTCCCAAGGCCCTAATCAGCAACAGAGGTACCCACTTCTATAACACTCTGATGAACAAGGTCTTAGCACGATATGGGGTTCACCACCGACTGGCAACACCATATCACCCTCAGACTAGTGGGCAAGTGGAGGTCTCGAATCGAGGAATTAAAAGGATTTTAGAAAGAACTGTATGAATGAATCGCAAAAATTGGACAGAAAAGTTAGATGATGCTTTGTGGGCCCTCAGGACGGCTTACAAAACCCCCATAGGAACGACACCCTTCAAACTCGTTTACCGGAAAACGTGTCATCTACCCGTAGAATTAAAACACAAAGCCTACTGGTCTCTCAGAGCGGTGAACCTTGATCTAACATCAGCCGGCATAAACCGGGAAGATCAAATTCGTGAGCTCGAGGAACTGAGAACATTGGCCTATGAAAATTCATGGTCTTATAAGGAAAAGACTTAACGCCTGCACGATGCCCATTTGAAAGGAAACAAAAAATTTCAAACTGGCGACCGTGTACTGTTATACAACGCCCGTTTACGTCTTTTCCCCAGAAAATTGAAATCTCGATGGACAGGTCCATATATAGTTGAATCAGTTTTTGACTATGGGACAGTTGAGATATCAAATTCAAATGGCCAAAAGTTCAAAGTAAATGAACATTGATTAAAACCATATATCGATGGACCATTTAAAGAAGTTCTGGAGGTATTGGCCCTCCAACTCCCTGAATAGGAAATCAAGGAAACAAGGTCTGACCAAGACCTTCACAAACTGGGCCTTGTAAATAAATTAAAAAAAACTAAAAAAAAGTTAAAACCACGGGGGCGTGCTTCCAAAAGCACGGTCCCGTGCCAAAAATCGCGGACGGGAATCTTTGTTGCAAAAATCTCAGTCAGATTGGTTTGTAAAAGAATTGTCAGAACAAAAACACGGGCCGTGCTTCCAAAAGCATGGGGTCGTGCTTGGGTTGCTGGTTGGCTATAAAAGGCACCTTGTGCCATTGCATTCCTTGCACCAACCAAAACAAAACCAATAGCCTCTGAAAATGTAACACCCCGTAACCGCAGCGGAAACGTACACGGGATGCAACAGACACATCTGATATCAACAGCATTGCTTATAAAGAAAGTACCACTACATTAATTTATATCATATTACATTGTTGCTATTTTCGTTACTGTCTAGGTGTTACACACGAGTTTTACCGATAAGACATTAATATATTCATTACAAAATATAGATCAGCAAGCTTCCAACAAGTAGCACAGATCATTAAGCACATGTCAATCATTCCAACTTGGGCATACCTAAAAAGCATGTAAAGAAAACGGGTCAACTACGAATAGTTGGTGAGTTTCACTAATTTAAATAAACACTGACAGATCATTTTAATAATCATTTATTAGTATTATAATTATGCTGGGAACTATGTTACCCCAGAACATTTCCATTAATCTTCTGGGAACTACGTTACCCCAGAAGAATAATAACCTCTGGGAACTATGTTACCCCAGAACAATAATAACCTCTGGGAACTATGTTACCCCAGAACAATAATAACCTCTGGGAACTAAATTACCCCAGAACAATAATAACCTCTGGGAACTATGTTACCCCAGAACAATTCCACACGATAAACAATTTATATATATTCTGTGCAACAAATCATATATATATAAATATACAAGTGTTTCCATACGATCGGTATGTACTTAAATACTCTAATAAAGACATGCTTTCCGCCCCGGGAAAATGTTTAAAACAGTTCAATAAAAAGGGGCTCGTGAAAACTCACCATTCTGTGAGTCGGGACGTGATACAATGAACTGCTATAAGCCTGGATCTGTAATATAATATCTAGTCGTTACTATATAATTCCCATAAATTAAATACGTGTCAATCGGTACATCTGGGGACATTGTTAACCCATTACTGTACTCGATCCGGGGACAATGTTAACCCCGTGACACTTCTAAGGACTCAGATTGTGACATTACTTAGAGTCTGACGGTCAAAATTATCATTTTTATGTTTTCCTTGATTTGCGTGCCTAGCACGGTTATCCGTTTTTAGATTCAAAAATGAGTTTGTTTACAACCGACCCAAAAATGGTGTTTGACTGTTATTTTAGTTAAAGTGATGAAATTAGAGCTCGGTTTGGTCACCCCGTTTGGCCGCGGGGCCCGTTTCCGTCATTTAGGTGCCGGAAACAGTAAAATCGGGTAAAATTACCCAAATCATCCGAATTATTTTCGGATGATTTACTTTTATTTAATTTACTTAGTATTATGAAAATGGTCCATTTTTAGGTTTTTATATACCAGTCAGCTCGCTTATGCGAGTTTTGCCGGTTTACATGTTTTAAGCTTTAAAAATTTGTTTTTATGTTCTTTTTAGCACAAATAATTACCCGTTTAGTCTCGGGTCTTGAAATTTTGTACAAAACTTATTTTGACAGTAATAAATTTTATAAAAATTTTCCAGATTTATTTTTTTATATTTACATTTATTTATCTATTTTTAAACATTATTAAAACACTAAATATGTCAAAAATACCAAAAGACTTTAGAAAAATCCCAAATTTTTCCGTGATGATCCCTGCCATCCTCATAACTCCATGGAATTTTTCCAGAACCCAAAACTCATTTTTCAAGCCATTTTCACAAAAACCGAGCTAGAAAGCCCTAGAACTCGTTTTACCGAAAAGCCCCTTTAGACTTCTCCAACTGAGCTCAAATTTTGTGTGTGACTTTTATATGATATAAAAAGCTTATCCTAAATTTTCCAGAATTTTTCATCAAGTTTAGCTATTTTTAACCATTTTTGGCCAAAACCGAGCATTAAATTCACCAAATATTCATGTTTTATCCAAAAATTACCAAGAATTCACAGATCTCATATTTTCATGTGTAGATCATCCCTGTGAAATTTCATGACCCGACTCTAAGCACACTACAATCTGTCCAAAATCACTAAATCACACGAAAACCGAACTATCTTGTGTTTTCTAGCGTTAGATCGCAAAGATCTTGGTTTCTAGCCTTTGCTAGCCACCAGATACAACACTTACAAGCACAATAACACTATACCAAGCAAGTTACACCAACAATCAAACCATTTCTTTCATAGTGTCGGTTTTGATATAAAAACAAAGGTTTTAACCGTAAAAATCCGTTCTCGACTTTTTTTACTCATTTCTTGGACCAAGATCCCTTGTATAACTTGTATACATCTCTTGATCATGCAAGAGTCGGTTTCATATCGGGTTTTCACCCGTCTTTCACATGGAAACTCATTTTTACAAGATTTCAACCGTAAAATTTCGTTCTAAACTCTTTTAACTCATCACTTGGATCAAGATCCTTTGTATAACTTGTATACATCACTTGATCATGCGAGAATCGGTTTCAACTCGGGTTTTCACCCATTTTTACATTTGAAACCTCCTTTTCTCAAGATCATGAAGTTGGAAACAAGATTCAAGCATTAAAAACATGTGTTATACCTTGAGTTCTTGCCTAAAAAGCTTGGGTTTTGGATGGATGATGAAGAGGTTGAGAGGATTTGGAGTTGGAGAGTTAGAAAAAAAGTAAATGAAATGTGTAAATGTGTGTGCATAGGGCCGGTTCTAATGGTGGTGTGGGGGGGCCCACATCTCAAACCATGGCCACTCATTTGGATTACGCAATCCGGATAATGTTGTGGATAATCTGGTTCAGTTCGTTTTTCGTTTAAACGCGTAATTCGGCTTAAAACGAACCCAAAATGGTCGTTTTTCGGGTTAAAATAAAATTTACATAAAACCGACTTAAAAACTTTAAAAAAACTTAACCATGACATTTATTGACTTAAAACATCATATTGTCGGTCATTGTGCATCTTTTTCGGTTTGATCGATCGTCTCTTGCTTGGTTTGATGTTAAAGGTCTCGTTTAACATGCTGACGTACCATTAAACTTACCATTCTTTTTCTGTGCTATAATTCACTTATCCCGAATATTTAATACTTCGTAAACATCACTAAACATTATATACTTCGTCTATAATGTAATTCCCGATTCATTCGGGTTTCAATAATCGTTCATTGGTTAATTGTAATTCCAATACGATTCACTATATAATCGAGTATGATTCGTACTATGAATCATATATACTCGTATAAACGTACTATAACTCATATAATCAATATTAAATGACATGTAAATAGTATATACCGGCTAGGGTATACCTGGATTTGCCGGAATCGTTACATTCTCCCCCCGTTATAAAAATTTCGTCCTCGAAATTTTACACGTCAACTACTTCCTTTGGAGGAAATAGGTGGGGGTATTTCTTCCGAAATTCATCCTTTCGTTCCCAAGTAAATTCTGGGCCTCGTTGCGAATTCCATCTAACTTTGACCAACGAAATCTTATTGTGTCTAAGTTGCTTGATCTTACCGTCCACTATTTCAATGGGCTCCTCTACGAAGTTGAGCTTATCATTTATTTGAACACCCTCTAAGGGTAACACCGATGTCTCATCCGCCAGACATCTTTTCAAATTTGACACATGAAACACGTTATGAACTGCACTTAGTTCCTCAGGCAGTTCTAATCGGTAAGCTACCGGACCGATTTTTGCAGTGATTCTGAATGGTCCAATGTATCTAGGGGCCAACTTCCCTGCCTTTCCAAATCTGACCACTCCTTTCCAGGGTGATACTTTCAAATATACCTTTTCCCCCTTCTCAAATGACAACGGTTTTCGACGGGTATCGGCATAACTCTTCTGCCGGTCCCGCGCGGCTTTCAGGTTGTTCTTAATTTCAAGAATCTTGCTGGTCGTCTCCTGGACCATATCCGATCTAATGACCTGCGAGTCACCCACTTCAGACCAGCAAAGTGGTGATCGGCACTTCCGTCCATACAATGCTTCATAAGGTGCTGCCTTTATACTGCTATGGTAACTGTTATTATAGGAAAATTCAACGAGTGGGAGATGTTGATCCCAATTTCCCTTAAAGTCCAGTACGCAGGCACGAAGCAAATCCTCCAAAGTTTGAATGGTCCTCTCAGACTGACCATCGGTCTGAGGGTGGTAAGCTGTGCTTAGGTCAATACGTGTTCCCAATGCTTCTTGGACAGCTTGCCAAAGTTTGGAGGTGAAATGGCTATCCCTATCGGAGATGATCGAGATGGGGATGCCATGACGAGACACTATTTCATTTATATAAATCTGCGCAAGTCTCTCAGTGTTATAATTATTTCTAATCGGGATAAAATGTGCCGATTTGGTTAATCGATCCACAACTACCCAAATTGCATCATGTCCCCGGGGTGTCTTAGGGAGGTGTGTCACGAAATCCATCGTGATTTGCTCCCATTTCCATTCGGGAATTTCCGGTTGTTGTAACATTCCCGAGGGTTTCTGGTGCTCCGCCTTAACTCTCGCACACGTCGTACACTTGCCGACGTATGTGGCTATATCCTTTTTCATACCTGGCCACCAGTAAAATTCTTTCACATCCTTGTACATTTTATCTGATCCCGGATGTATGGAATATTTTGATTTATGTGCTTCGTCCATGATCAATTTACGAAGGTCGTGGAGGGTCGGGATCCAAATCCGATTTTTGAAATAGAGAATTTCGTCCACACGCTGTTCGAAATTCTTCTCGTTACCGTAAAGTCCCTCTTTTTCCAATTGTTTCTCTTTCAACGCCTCGCGTTGAGCGACTCGAATCAAATCCGAAAGGCTCGACTGGACTATCATCCCCTGCGCTCGCACTCGCAATGGCTTAACCCGATCCTTTCTACTCAAGGCATCGGCTACGACGTTAGCCTTGCCGGGGTGATAACGGATGTCACAGTCATAGTCGCTTAATAATTCGACCCATCTTCGTTGTCTCATATTCAGTTCTTTCTGATCGAATATATGTTGCAAACTTTTATGATCGGTGAAGATGGTGCACTTTGTACCGTAGAGATAATGTCTCCAGATTTTAAGTGCGAAGATAACTGCTCCCAGTTCTAAGTCATGAGTAGTGTAATTTTTCTCGTGAATTTTTAATTGTCGAGAAGCATAGGCTATAACCTTACTATTTTGCATCAATACGCATCCTAACCCTCTCCGGGATACGTCACAATACACGACAAATCCATCGTCTCCGTCGGGGAGACTTAAGATTGGCGCTTGGCACAATCTTTGTTTTAGCGTTTGAAACGCCGTTTCCTGCTCTTCACCCCATTCATACTTCCGATCCTTTTGAGTCAGGAGGGTTAAAGGTTGGGCGATGCTGGAAAAGTTCTCTATAAATCGACGATAGTATCCAGCTAAGCCTAAGAATTGGCGGATTTCCTTTGGAGATTTAGGCGCTTGCCAATTCTTAATTGCTTCAACCTTACTCGGATCAACGTGTATTCCTTGGTGGTTTATAACGTGACCGAGGAATTGCACCTCTTGTAACCAGAAGTTACACTTGGAGAATTTTGCATATAACTTCTCCTGATCCAGGAGCTCTAAAACTAACTTTAAGTGTTGCTCGTGTTCTTCTTTACTCTTCGAGTATATCAAAATATCGTCAATAAATACAATGACGAATTTGTCGAGATAGGGTTTACAGACTCGATTCATGAGATCCATGAATACTGCTGGCGCATTTGTTAGCCCAAAAGGCATAACTAAGAACTCGTAATGGCCGTAGCGAGTCCGAAATGCAGTTTTTGGGATATCCTCCTCCTGGATTCTAACCTGATGGTATCCCGATCTAAGATCTATTTTTGAAAAGTAGCTCGCACCTTGTAGTTGGTCGAACAGATCATCGATTCGGGGGAGAGGATACCTATTTTTGATTGTCAACTTGTTCAATTCCCTGTAATCAATGCACATTCTAAGGCTCCCGTCCTTCTTTTTCACGAATAGAACAGGTGCACCCCACGGGGAATAACTGGGACGTATAAATCCTTTATCCAACAATTCCTGCAACTGGTTGGATAATTCTTGCATCTCGGATGGTGCAAGTCGGTAGGGCGCCTTAGCAATAGGGCCAGCTTGAGGTAACAGATCGATTCTGAATTCGACCTGTCGGGTTGGCGGTAATCCAGGAAGTTCCTCTGGGAAAACTTGTGGAAATTTGCGTACCACGGGAATATCGTCCACACCGTTTTTCCTCAGAATCAGCGGCCGTCAAGCTCGCTAGATACGCCACACATCCCTGACGTATATATTTTAACACCTTGAGGTGGGATATAAATGGTATCATGGTGCCGGATTTTTCTCCATGCACCAATACCTCCTCGTCATCCGACCCCCGGATCTTGACGATTTTCTTTTCACAGTTTATTTCTACCCTGTTACGTGCTAACCAATCCATTCCCAG